>NW_028120454.1:0-73163 GCF_965178545.1 Coloeus monedula
ACCGCGATCTGCCGGCGCTGTGCAGGCTGTAAAGGAAAGAGGGCTCCCACTAGGATGTGCTGCAAATACAGGTTTCCAGGCGTCGACGGTAAGCTCCGGCTAAGCTCGTTGAGCTACAACTGTTCTCAGGGCGAGACTTAGCTGAGAAGCTTTCCCTTCAGATTCACGCTACAGGGCAGAGCGAATGTGCTGCTCCCTAGCGCTGAGAGAGAAAGTGCAGAGCCCAGGCGTGTTTGGGCAGAGGCAGCAGGCTGGAGCATTTCTCTGGCGGCACCGTGCTCTCTGGGCGACAAGTAGACACCGCTTCCACTCCGGCACAATGAAGGCGCAGAGCACGGAGCTGCTATGCGCACGGCACAGGCTGCAAGAGGAAGCGTGGCTGCCTCTCGCTTGTGTGCGGATTCACGTTAGCACTTGCAAACAGAAAGTTCCACCTGCGGCTACTTGTGCTGCTACCTAGTTCTCTTCCAGCTTTCCCTGGAAAGCATTGTGCCCAGCTTTATGCTCGGAGATGCAGAGCTGACAGTGGTAGATGCAGCGGAGACTGGAAATACAGAGTGCAGCCGAGAGTTGCTGCTGCTTTGACGTGAGGCAAGGGGAAATGAAAGTGCAGCCCAGCAGAGGCTTTGACTGCTGGAGCCTTTTTCTTTGGCAGCAGCTGCAAGGGAGCTCTCTGGCAAGGGAGCTGCGAGAGTGAAGAAGGGGACGGTCGGTCTATGGGAGAAGGAAGCTGCCGAGGCGCAGTGTGTTGTGCTCAGTTTCAAGGCTGCCTGGAGGAGGGGGGTGCTTGAAGAACGCCTTCTTTCTGGACGCCTCCTTCTGCCTGTGCTCCAGCTGCATGCACTCTGCAGCACGGAAGGTTTAGGAAGCTGCTTCTGGCCAGCTTGTGTCCACGAGTGCAAGGGCTGCGCCTTCCTTTCGGAAGCAGCCAGAGCCTTCTCAGCTGCAGCTGCTTGTGAAGCAGCTCTTGGCTGGACATTTGAAATTGGCTCCCCTCAGTGCATGAGCCCGTGCCCAGCTGCTTGCTTCTTCGCCTTCTGTGCTCTGGAGAGAAGTGAAGCCCAGGCATGGCTTGGAGCTTTGCTGCTCTTCAGCGTGAACACTGCACGCAGCCACAGTGTGCTGTGCAGGGATTTTCCTCAGCTCAACGTACAACAAGCATTTTCTTGCTGTTTCACCGAGTCCAAGCTGTCCGTGGAGCTCTCGCTCAGCGAAAAGCGTTTGGAGAGAAACACTTGCTGCAGTAGCTTTTCGCTGGGCAAGGCTTTCAACACAGCACCCCAATTCGGGCAAGGAGCAGGAGAAAGGAAGAGCATCTTTTCGTCCTGCCACGTTCTTCTGGGCGACACGCCTATCCGCCTCTTGGCTCCCTGCAAGGCTGTAAGCACGGCAGCGGTACTTGGAAGTGAGAAGGCAGGTGCAGAGAGCACCGCGATCTGCCGGCGCTGTGCAGGCTGTAAAGGAAAGAGGGCTCCCACTAGGATGTGCTGCAAATACAGGTTTCCAGGCGTCGACGGTAAGCTCCGGGTAAGCTCGTTGAGCTACAACTGTTCTCAGGGCGAGACTTAGCTGAGAAGCTTTCCCTTCAGATTCAGGCTACAGGGCAGAGCGAATGTGCTGCTCCCTAGCGCTGAGAGAGAAAGTGCAGAGCCCAGGCGTGTTTGGGCAGAGGCAGCAGGCTGGAGCATTTCTCTGGCGGCACCGTGCTCTCTGGGCGACAAGTAGACACCGCTTCCACTCCGGCACAATGAAGGCGCAGAGCACGGAGCTGCTATGCGCACGGCACAGGCTGCAAGAGGAAGCGTGGCTGCCTCTCGCTTGTGTGCGGATTCACGTTAGCACTTGCAAACAGAAAGTTCCACCTGCGGCTACTTGTGCTGCTACCTAGTTCTCTTCCAGCTTTCCCTGGAAAGCATTGTGCCCAGCTTTATGCTCGGAGATGCAGAGCTGACAGTGGTAGATGCAGCGGAGACTGGAAATACAGAGTGCAGCCGAGAGTTGCTGCTGCTTTGACGTGAGGCAAGGGGAAATGAAAGTGCAGCCCAGCAGAGGCTTTGACTGCTGGAGCCTTTTTCTTTGGCAGCAGCTGCAAGGGAGCTCTCTGGCAAGGGAGCTGCGAGAGTGAAGAAGGGGACGGTCGGTCTATGGGAGAAGGAAGCTGCCGAGGCGCAGTGTGTTGTGCTCAGTTTCAAGGCTGCCTGGAGGAGGGGGGTGCTTGAAGAACGCCTTCTTTCTGGACGCCTCCTTCTGCCTGTGCTCCAGCTGCATGCACTCTGCAGCACGGAAGGTTTAGGAAGCTGCTTCTGGCCAGCTTGTGTCCACGAGTGCAAGGGCTGCGCCTTCCTTTCGGAAGCAGCCAGAGCCTTCTCAGCTGCAGCTGCTTGTGAAGCAGCTCTTGGCTGGACATTTGAAATTGGCTCCCCTCAGTGCATGAGCCCGTGCCCAGCTGCTTGCTTCTTCGCCTTCTGTGCTCTGGACAGAAGTGAAGCCCAGGCATGGCTTGGAGCTTTGCTGCTCTTCAGCGTGAACACTGCACGCAGCCACAGTGTGCTGTGCAGGGATTTTCCTCAGCTCAACGTACAACAAGCATTTTCTTGCTGTTTCACCGAGTCCAAGCTGTCCGTGGAGCTCTCGCTCAGCGAAAAGCGTTTGGAGAGAAACACTTGCTGCAGTAGCTTTTCGCTGGGCAAGGCTTTCAACACAGCACCCCAATTCGGGCAAGGAGCAGGAGAAAGGAAGAGCATCTTTTCGTCCTGCCACGTTCTTCTGGGCGACACGCCTATCCGCCTCTTGGCTCCCTGCAAGGCTGTAAGCACGGCAGCGGTACTTGGAAGTGAGAAGGCAGGTGCAGAGAGCACCGCGATCTGCCGGCGCTGTGCAGGCTGTAAAGGAAAGAGGGCTACCACTAGGATGTGCTGCAAATACAGGTTCCCAGGCGTCGACGGTAAGCTCCGGCTAAGCTCGTTGAGCTACAACTGTTCTCAGGGCGAGACTTAGCTGAGAAGCTTTCCCTTCAGATTCAGGCTACAGGGCAGAGCGAATGTGCTGCTCCCTAGCGCTGAGAGAGAAAGTGCAGAGCCCAGGCGTGTTTGGGCAGAGGCAGCAGGCTGGAGCATTTCTCTGGCGGCACCGTGCTCTCTGGGCGACAAGTAGACACCGCTTCCACTCCGGCACAATGAAGGCGCAGAGCACGGAGCTGCTATGCGCACGGCACAGGCTGCAAGAGGAAGCGTGGCTGCCTCTCGCTTGTGTGCGGATTCACGTTAGCACTTGCAAACAGAAAGTTCCACCTGCGGCTACTTGTGCTGCTACCTAGTTCTCTTCCAGCTTTCCCTGGAAAGCATTGTGCCCAGCTTTATGCTCGGAGATGCAGAGCTGACAGTGGTAGATGCAGCGGAGACTGGAAATACAGAGTGCAGCCGAGAGTTGCTGCTGCTTTGACGTGAGGCAAGGGGAAATGAAAGTGCAGCCCAACAGAGGCTTTGACTGCTGGAGCCTTTTTCTTTGGCAGCAGCTGCAAGGGAGCTCTCTGGCAAGGGAGCTGCGAGAGTGAAGAAGGGGACGGTCGGTCTATGGGAGAAGGAAGCTGCCGAGGCGCAGTGTGTTGTGCTCAGTTTCAAGGCTGCCTGGAGGAGGGGGGTGCTTGAAGAACGCCTTCTTTCTGGACGCCTCCTTCTGCCTGTGCTCCAGCTGCATGCACTCTGCAGCACGGAAGGTTTAGGAAGCTGCTTCTGGCCAGCTTGTGTCCACGAGTGCAAGGGCTGCGCCTTCCTTTCGGAAGCAGCCAGAGCCTTCTCAGCTGCAGCTGCTTGTGAAGCAGCTCTTGGCTGGACATTTGAAATTGGCTGCCCTCAGTGCATGAGCCCGTGCCCAGCTGCTTGCTTCTTCGCCTTCTGTGCTCTGGACAGAAGTGAAGCCCAGGCATGGCTTGGAGCTTTGCTGCTCTTCAGCGTGAACACTGCACGCAGCCACAGTGTGCTGTGCAGGGATTTTCCTCAGCTCAACGTACAACAAGCATTTTCTTGCTGTTTCACCGAGTCCAAGCTGTCCGTGGAGCTCTCGCTCAGCGAAAAGCGTTTGGAGAGAAACACTTGCTGCAGTAGCTTTTCGCTGGGCAAGGCTTTCAACACAGCACCCCAATTCGGGCAAGGAGCAGGAGAAAGGAAGAGCATCTTTTCGTCCTGCCACGTTCTTCTGGGCGACACGCCTATCCGCCTCTTGGCTCCCTGCAAGGCTGTAAGCACGGCAGCGGTACTTGGAAGTGAGAAGGCAGGTGCAGAGAGCACCGCGATCTGCCGGCGCTGTGCAGGCTGTAAAGGAAAGAGGGCTCCCACTAGGATGTGCTGCAAATACAGGTTTCCAGGCGTCGACGGTAAGCTCCGGGTAAGCTCGTTGAGCTACAACTGTTCTCAGGGCGAGACTTAGCTGAGAAGCTTTCCCTTCAGATTCACGCTACAGGGCAGAGCGAATGTGCTGCTCCCTAGCGCTGAGAGAGAAAGTGCAGAGCCCAGGCGTGTTTGGGCAGAGGCAGCAGGCTGGAGCATTTCTCTGGCGGCACCGTGCTCTCTGGGCGACAAGTAGACACCGCTTCCACTCCGGCACAATGAAGGCGCAGAGCACGGAGCTGCTATGCGCACGGCACAGGCTGCAAGAGGAAGCGTGGCTGCCTCTCGCTTGTGTGCGGATTCACGTTAGCACTTGCAAACAGAAAGTTCCACCTGCGGCTACTTGTGCTGCTACCTAGTTCTCTTCCAGCTTTCCCTGGAAAGCATTGTGCCCAGCTTTATGCTCGGAGATGCAGAGCTGACAGTGGTAGATGCAGCGGAGACTGGAAATACAGAGTGCAGCCGAGAGTTGCTGCTGCTTTGACGTGAGGCAAGGGGAAATGAAAGTGCAGCCCAGCAGAGGCTTTGACTGCTGGAGCCTTTTTCTTTGGCAGCAGCTGCAAGGGAGCTCTCTGGCAAGGGAGCTGCGAGAGTGAAGAAGGGGACGGTCGGTCTATGGGAGAAGGAAGCTGCCGAGGCGCAGTGTGTTGTGCTCAGTTTCAAGGCTGCCTGGAGGAGGGGGGTGCTTGAAGAACGCCTTCTTTCTGGACGCCTCCTTCTGCCTGTGCTCCAGCTGCATGCACTCTGCAGCACGGAAGGTTTAGGAAGCTGCTTCTGGCCAGCTTGTGTCCACGAGTGCAAGGGCTGCGCCTTCCTTTCGGAAGCAGCCAGAGCCTTCTCAGCTGCAGCTGCTTGTGAAGCAGCTCTTGGCTGGACATTTGAAATTGGCTCCCCTCAGTGCATGAGCCCGTGCCCAGCTGCTTGCTTCTTCGCCTTCTGTGCTCTGGAGAGAAGTGAAGCCCAGGCATGGCTTGGAGCTTTGCTGCTCTTCAGCGTGAACACTGCACGCAGCCACAGTGTGCTGTGCAGGGATTTTCCTCAGCTCAACGTACAACAAGCATTTTCTTGCTGTTTCACCGAGTCCAAGCTGTCCGTGGAGCTCTCGCTCAGCGAAAAGCGTTTGGAGAGAAACACTTGCTGCAGTAGCTTTTCGCTGGGCAAGGCTTTCAACACAGCACCCCAATTCGGGCAAGGAGCAGGAGAAAGGAAGAGCATCTTTTCGTCCTGCCACGTTCTTCTGGGCGACACGCCTATCCGCCTCTTGGCTCCCTGCAAGGCTGTAAGCACGGCAGCGGTACTTGGAAGTGAGAAGGCAGGTGCAGAGAGCACCGCGATCTGCCGGCGCTGTGCAGGCTGTAAAGGAAAGAGGGCTCCCACTAGGATGTGCTGCAAATACAGGTTTCCAGGCGTCGACGGTAAGCTCCGGGTAAGCTCGTTGAGCTACAACTGTTCTCAGGGCGAGACTTAGCTGAGAAGCTTTCCCTTCAGATTCACGCTACAGGGCAGAGCGAATGTGCTGCTCCCTAGCGCTGAGAGAGAAAGTGCAGAGCCCAGGCGTGTTTGGGCAGAGGCAGCAGGCTGGAGCATTTCTCTGGCGGCACCGTGCTCTCTGGGCGACAAGTAGACACCGCTTCCACTCCGGCACAATGAAGGCGCAGAGCACGGAGCTGCTATGCGCACGGCACAGGCTGCAAGAGGAAGCGTGGCTGCCTCTCGCTTGTGTGTGGATTCACGTTAGCACTTGCAAACAGAAAGTTCCACCTGCGGCTACTTGTGCTGCTACCTAGTTCTCTTCCAGCTTTCCCTGGAAAGCATTGTGCCCAGCTTTATGCTCGGAGATGCAGAGCTGACAGTGGTAGATGCAGCGGAGACTGGAAATACAGAGTGCAGCCGAGAGTTGCTGCTGCTTTGACGTGAGGCAAGGGGAAATGAAAGTGCAGCCCAGCAGAGGCTTTGACTGCTGGAGCCTTTTTCTTTGGCAGCAGCTGCAAGGGAGCTCTCTGGCAAGGGAGCTGCGAGAGTGAAGAAGGGGACGGTCGGTCTATGGGAGAAGGAAGCTGCCGAGGCGCAGTGTGTTGTGCTCAGTTTCAAGGCTGCCTGGAGGAGGGGGGTGCTTGAAGAACGCCTTCTTTCTGGACGCCTCCTTCTGCCTGTGCTCCAGCTGCATGCACTCTGCAGCACGGAAGGTTTAGGAAGCTGCTTCTGGCCAGCTTGTGTCCACGAGTGCAAGGGCTGCGCCTTCCTTTCGGAAGCAGCCAGAGCCTTCTCAGCTGCAGCTGCTTGTGAAGCAGCTCTTGGCTGGACATTTGAAATTGGCTGCCCTCAGTGCATGAGCCCGTGCCCAGCTGCTTGCTTCTTCGCCTTCTGTGCTCTGGACAGAAGTGAAGCCCAGGCATGGCTTGGAGCTTTGCTGCTCTTCAGCGTGAACACTGCACGCAGCCACAGTGTGCTGTGCAGGGATTTTCCTCAGCTCAACGTACAACAAGCATTTTCTTGCTGTTTCACCGAGTCCAAGCTGTCCGTGGAGCTCTCGCTCAGCGAAAAGCGTTTGGAGAGAAACACTTGCTGCAGTAGCTTTTCGCTGGGCAAGGCTTTCAACACAGCACCCCAATTCGGGCAAGGAGCAGGAGAAAGGAAGAGCATCTTTTCGTCCTGCCACGTTCTTCTGGGCGACACGCCTATCCGCCTCTTGGCTCCCTGCAAGGCTGTAAGCACGGCAGCGGTACTTGGAAGTGAGAAGGCAGGTGCAGAGAGCACCGCGATCTGCCGGCGCTGTGCAGGCTGTAAAGGAAAGAGGGCTACCACTAGGATGTGCTGCAAATACAGGTTCCCAGGCGTCGACGGTAAGCTCCGGGTAAGCTCGTTGAGCTACAACTGTTCTCTGGGCGAGACTTAGCTGAGAAGCTTTCCCTTCAGATTCACGCTACAGGGCAGAGCGAATGTGCTGCTCCCTAGCGCTGAGAGAGAAAGTGCAGAGCCCAGGCGTGTTTGGGCAGAGGCAGCAGGCTGGAGCATTTCTCTGGCGGCACCGTGCTCTCTGGGCGACAAGTAGACACCGCTTCCACTCCGGCACAATGAAGGCGCAGAGCACGGAGCTGCTATGCGCACGGCACAGGCTGCAAGAGGAAGCGTGGCTGCCTCTCGCTTGTGTGCGGATTCACGTTAGCACTTGCAAACAGAAAGTTCCACCTGCGGCTACTTGTGCTGCTACCTAGTTCTCTTCCAGCTTTCCCTGGAAAGCATTGTGCCCAGCTTTATGCTCGGAGATGCAGAGCTGACAGTGGTAGATGCAGCGGAGACTGGAAATACAGAGTGCAGCCGAGAGTTGCTGCTGCTTTGACGTGAGGCAAGGGGAAATGAAAGTGCAGCCCAGCAGAGGCTTTGACTGCTGGAGCCTTTTTCTTTGGCAGCAGCTGCAAGGGAGCTCTCTGGCAAGGGAGCTGCGAGAGTGAAGAAGGGGACGGTCGGTCTATGGGAGAAGGAAGCTGCCGAGGCGCAGTGTGTTGTGCTCAGTTTCAAGGCTGCCTGGAGGAGGGGGGTGCTTGAAGAACGCCTTCTTTCTGGACGCCTCCTTCTGCCTGTGCTCCAGCTGCATGCACTCTGCAGCACGGAAGGTTTAGGAAGCTGCTTCTGGCCAGCTTGTGTCCACGAGTGCAAGGGCTGCGCCTTCCTTTCGGAAGCAGCCAGAGCCTTCTCAGCTGCAGCTGCTTGTGAAGCAGCTCTTGGCTGGACATTTGAAATTGGCTCCCCTCAGTGCATGAGCCCGTGCCCAGCTGCTTGCTTCTTCGCCTTCTGTGCTCTGGAGAGAAGTGAAGCCCAGGCATGGCTTGGAGCTTTGCTGCTCTTCAGCGTGAACACTGCACGCAGCCACAGTGTGCTGTGCAGGGATTTTCCTCAGCTCAACGTACAACAAGCATTTTCTTGCTGTTTCACCGAGTCCAAGCTGTCCGTGGAGCTCTCGCTCAGCGAAAAGCGTTTGGAGAGAAACACTTGCTGCAGTAGCTTTTCGCTGGGCAAGGCTTTCAACACAGCACCCCAATTCGGGCAAGGAGCAGGAGAAAGGAAGAGCATCTTTTCGTCCTGCCACGTTCTTCTGGGCGACACGCCTATCCGCCTCTTGGCTCCCTGCAAGGCTGTAAGCACGGCAGCGGTACTTGGAAGTGAGAAGGCAGGTGCAGAGAGCACCGCGATCTGCCGGCGCTGTGCAGGCTGTAAAGGAAAGAGGGCTACCACTAGGATGTGCTGCAAATACAGGTTTCCAGGCGTCGACGGTAAGCTCCGGGGAAGCTCGTTGAGCTACAACTGTTCTCTGGGCGAGACTTAGCTGAGAAGCTTTCCCTTCAGATTCACGCTACAGGGCAGAGCGAATGTGCTGCTCCCTAGCGCTGAGAGAGAAAGTGCAGAGCCCAGGCGTGTTTGGGCAGAGGCAGCAGGCTGGAGCATTTCTCTGGCGGCACCGTGCTCTCTGGGCGACAAGTCGCCACCGCTTCCACTCCGGCACAATGAAGGCGCAGAGCACGGAGCTGCTATGCGCACGGCACAGGCTGCAAGAGGAAGCGTGGCTGCCTCTCGCTTGTGTGCGGATTCACGTTAGCACTTGCAAACAGAAAGTTCCACCTGCGGCTACTTGTGCTGCTACCTAGTTCTCTTCCAGCTTTCCCTGGAAAGCATTGTGCCCAGCTTTATGCTCGGAGATGCAGAGCTGACAGTGGTAGATGCAGCGGAGACTGGAAATACAGAGTGCAGCCGAGAGTTGCTGCTGCTTTGACGTGAGGCAAGGGGAAATGAAAGTGCAGCCCAGCAGAGGCTTTGACTGCTGGAGCCTTTTTCTTTGGCAGCAGCTGCAAGGGAGCTCTCTGGCAAGGGAGCTGCGAGAGTGAAGAAGGGGACGGTCGGTCTATGGGAGAAGGAAGCTGCCGAGGCGCAGTGTGTTGTGCTCAGTTTCAAGGCTGCCTGGAGGAGGGGGGTGCTTGAAGAACGCCTTCTTTCTGGACGCCTCCTTCTGCCTGTGCTCCAGCTGCATGCACTCTGCAGCACGGAAGGTTTAGGAAGCTGCTTCTGGCCAGCTTGTGTCCACGAGTGCAAGGGCTGCGCCTTCCTTTCGGAAGCAGCCAGAGCCTTCTCAGCTGCAGCTGCTTGTGAAGCAGCTCTTGGCTGGACATTTGAAATTGGCTCCCCTCAGTGCATGAGCCCGTGCCCAGCTGCTTGCTTCTTCGCCTTCTGTGCTCTGGACAGAAGTGAAGCCCAGGCATGGCTTGGAGCTTTGCTGCTCTTCAGCGTGAACACTGCACGCAGCCACAGTGTGCTGTGCAGGGATTTTCCTCAGCTCAACGTACAACAAGCATTTTCTTGCTGTTTCACCGAGTCCAAGCTGTCCGTGGAGCTCTCGCTCAGCGAAAAGCGTTTGGAGAGAAACACTTGCTGCAGTAGCTTTTCGCTGGGCAAGGCTTTCAACACAGCACCCCAATTCGGGCAAGGAGCAGGAGAAAGGAAGAGCATCTTTTCGTCCTGCCACGTTCTTCTGGGCGACACGCCTATCCGCCTCTTGGCTCCCTGCAAGGCTGTAAGCACGGCAGCGGTACTTGGAAGTGAGAAGGCAGGTGCAGAGAGCACCGCGATCTGCCGGCGCTGTGCAGGCTGTAAAGGAAAGAGGGCTACCACTAGGATGTGCTGCAAATACAGGTTCCCAGGCGTCGACGGTAAGCTCCGGCTAAGCTCGTTGAGCTACAACTGTTCTCAGGGCGAGACTTAGCTGAGAAGCTTTCCCTTCAGATTCAGGCTACAGGGCAGAGCGAATGTGCTGCTCCCTAGCGCTGAGAGAGAAAGTGCAGAGCCCAGGCGTGTTTGGGCAGAGGCAGCAGGCTGGAGCATTTCTCTGGCGGCACCGTGCTCTCTGGGCGACAAGTAGACACCGCTTCCACTCCGGCACAATGAAGGCGCAGAGCACGGAGCTGCTATGCGCACGGCACAGGCTGCAAGAGGAAGCGTGGCTGCCTCTCGCTTGTGTGCGGATTCACGTTAGCACTTGCAAACAGAAAGTTCCACCTGCGGCTACTTGTGCTGCTACCTAGTTCTCTTCCAGCTTTCCCTGGAAAGCATTGTGCCCAGCTTTATGCTCGGAGATGCAGAGCTGACAGTGGTAGATGCAGCGGAGACTGGAAATACAGAGTGCAGCCGAGAGTTGCTGCTGCTTTGACGTGAGGCAAGGGGAAATGAAAGTGCAGCCCAACAGAGGCTTTGACTGCTGGAGCCTTTTTCTTTGGCAGCAGCTGCAAGGGAGCTCTCTGGCAAGGGAGCTGCGAGAGTGAAGAAGGGGACGGTCGGTCTATGGGAGAAGGAAGCTGCCGAGGCGCAGTGTGTTGTGCTCAGTTTCAAGGCTGCCTGGAGGAGGGGGGTGCTTGAAGAACGCCTTCTTTCTGGACGCCTCCTTCTGCCTGTGCTCCAGCTGCATGCACTCTGCAGCACGGAAGGTTTAGGAAGCTGCTTCTGGCCAGCTTGTGTCCACGAGTGCAAGGGCTGCGCCTTCCTTTCGGAAGCAGCCAGAGCCTTCTCAGCTGCAGCTGCTTGTGAAGCAGCTCTTGGCTGGACATTTGAAATTGGCTCCCCTCAGTGCATGAGCCCGTGCCCAGCTGCTTGCTTCTTCGCCTTCTGTGCTCTGGACAGAAGTGAAGCCCAGGCATGGCTTGGAGCTTTGCTGCTCTTCAGCGTGAACACTGCACGCAGCCACAGTGTGCTGTGCAGGGATTTTCCTCAGCTCAACGTACAACAAGCATTTTCTTGCTGTTTCACCGAGTCCAAGCTGTCCGTGGAGCTCTCGCTCAGCGAAAAGCGTTTGGAGAGAAACACTTGCTGCAGTAGCTTTTCGCTGGGCAAGGCTTTCAACACAGCACCCCAATTCGGGCAAGGAGCAGGAGAAAGGAAGAGCATCTTTTCGTCCTGCCACGTTCTTCTGGGCGACACGCCTATCCGCCTCTTGGCTCCCTGCAAGGCTGTAAGCACGGCAGCGGTACTTGGAAGTGAGAAGGCAGGTGCAGAGAGCACCGCGATCTGCCGGCGCTGTGCAGGCTGTAAAGGAAAGAGGGCTCCCACTAGGATGTGCTGCAAATACAGGTTTCCAGGCGTCGACGGTAAGCTCCGGGTAAGCTCGTTGAGCTACAACTGTTCTCAGGGCGAGACTTAGCTGAGAAGCTTTCCCTTCAGATTCACGCTACAGGGCAGAGCGAATGTGCTGCTCCCTAGCGCTGAGAGAGAAAGTGCAGAGCCCAGGCGTGTTTGGGCAGAGGCAGCAGGCTGGAGCATTTCTCTGGCGGCACCGTGCTCTCTGGGCGACAAGTAGACACCGCTTCCACTCCGGCACAATGAAGGCGCAGAGCACGGAGCTGCTATGCGCACGGCACAGGCTGCAAGAGGAAGCGTGGCTGCCTCTCGCTTGTGTGCGGATTCACGTTAGCACTTGCAAACAGAAAGTTCCACCTGCGGCTACTTGTGCTGCTACCTAGTTCTCTTCCAGCTTTCCCTGGAAAGCATTGTGCCCAGCTTTATGCTCGGAGATGCAGAGCTGACAGTGGTAGATGCAGCGGAGACTGGAAATACAGAGTGCAGCCGAGAGTTGCTGCTGCTTTGACGTGAGGCAAGGGGAAATGAAAGTGCAGCCCAGCAGAGGCTTTGACTGCTGGAGCCTTTTTCTTTGGCAGCAGCTGCAAGGGAGCTCTCTGGCAAGGGAGCTGCGAGAGTGAAGAAGGGGACGGTCGGTCTATGGGAGAAGGAAGCTGCCGAGGCGCAGTGTGTTGTGCTCAGTTTCAAGGCTGCCTGGAGGAGGGGGGTGCTTGAAGAACGCCTTCTTTCTGGACGCCTCCTTCTGCCTGTGCTCCAGCTGCATGCACTCTGCAGCACGGAAGGTTTAGGAAGCTGCTTCTGGCCAGCTTGTGTCCACGAGTGCAAGGGCTGCGCCTTCCTTTCGGAAGCAGCCAGAGCCTTCTCAGCTGCAGCTGCTTGTGAAGCAGCTCTTGGCTGGACATTTGAAATTGGCTCCCCTCAGTGCATGAGCCCGTGCCCAGCTGCTTGCTTCTTCGCCTTCTGTGCTCTGGAGAGAAGTGAAGCCCAGGCATGGCTTGGAGCTTTGCTGCTCTTCAGCGTGAACACTGCACGCAGCCACAGTGTGCTGTGCAGGGATTTTCCTCAGCTCAACGTACAACAAGCATTTTCTTGCTGTTTCACCGAGTCCAAGCTGTCCGTGGAGCTCTCGCTCAGCGAAAAGCGTTTGGAGAGAAACACTTGCTGCAGTAGCTTTTCGCTGGGCAAGGCTTTCAACACAGCACCCCAATTCGGGCAAGGAGCAGGAGAAAGGAAGAGCATCTTTTCGTCCTGCCACGTTCTTCTGGGCGACACGCCTATCCGCCTCTTGGCTCCCTGCAAGGCTGTAAGCACGGCAGCGGTACTTGGAAGTGAGAAGGCAGGTGCAGAGAGCACCGCGATCTGCCGGCGCTGTGCAGGCTGTAAAGGAAAGAGGGCTCCCACTAGGATGTGCTGCAAATACAGGTTTCCAGGCGTCGACGGTAAGCTCCGGGTAAGCTCGTTGAGCTACAACTGTTCTCTGGGCGAGACTTAGCTGAGAAGCTTTCCCTTCAGATTCACGCTACAGGGCAGAGCGAATGTGCTGCTCCCTAGCGCTGAGAGAGAAAGTGCAGAGCCCAGGCGTGTTTGGGCAGAGGCAGCAGGCTGGAGCATTTCTCTGGCGGCACCGTGCTCTCTGGGCGACAAGTCGCCACCGCTTCCACTCCGGCACAATGAAGGCGCAGAGCACGGAGCTGCTATGCGCACGGCACAGGCTGCAAGAGGAAGCGTGGCTGCCTCTCGCTTGTGTGCGGATTCACGTTAGCACTTGCAAACAGAAAGTTCCACCTGCGGCTACTTGTGCTGCTACCTAGTTCTCTTCCAGCTTTCCCTGGAAAGCATTGTGCCCAGCTTTATGCTCGGAGATGCAGAGCTGACAGTGGTAGATGCAGCGGAGACTGGAAATACAGAGTGCAGCCGAGAGTTGCTGCTGCTTTGACGTGAGGCAAGGGGAAATGAAAGTGCAGCCCAGCAGAGGCTTTGACTGCTGGAGCCTTTTTCTTTGGCAGCAGCTGCAAGGGAGCTCTCTGGCAAGGGAGCTGCGAGAGTGAAGAAGGGGACGGTCGGTCTATGGGAGAAGGAAGCTGCCGAGGCGCAGTGTGTTGTGCTCAGTTTCAAGGCTGCCTGGAGGAGGGGGGTGCTTGAAGAACGCCTTCTTTCTGGACGCCTCCTTCTGCCTGTGCTCCAGCTGCATGCACTCTGCAGCACGGAAGGTTTAGGAAGCTGCTTCTGGCCAGCTTGTGTCCACGAGTGCAAGGGCTGCGCCTTCCTTTCGGAAGCAGCCAGAGCCTTCTCAGCTGCAGCTGCTTGTGAAGCAGCTCTTGGCTGGACATTTGAAATTGGCTGCCCTCAGTGCATGAGCCCGTGCCCAGCTGCTTGCTTCTTCGCCTTCTGTGCTCTGGACAGAAGTGAAGCCCAGGCATAGCTTGGAGCTTTGCTGCTCTTCAGCGTGAACACTGCACGCAGCCACAGTGTGCTGTGCAGGGATTTTCCTCAGCTCAACGTACAACAAGCATTTTCTTGCTGTTTCACCGAGTCCAAGCTGTCCGTGGAGCTCTCGCTCAGCGAAAAGCGTTTGGAGAGAAACACTTGCTGCAGTAGCTTTTCGCTGGGCAAGGCTTTCAACACAGCACCCCAATTCGGGCAAGGAGCAGGAGAAAGGAAGAGCATCTTTTCGTCCTGCCACGTTCTTCTGGGCGACACGCCTATCCGCCTCTTGGCTCCCTGCAAGGCTGTAAGCACGGCAGCGGTACTTGGAAGTGAGAAGGCAGGTGCAGAGAGCACCGCGATCTGCCGGCGCTGTGCAGGCTGTAAAGGAAAGAGGGCTACCACTAGGATGTGCTGCAAATACAGGTTCCCAGGCGTCGACGGTAAGCTCCGGGTAAGCTCGTTGAGCTACAACTGTTCTCAGGGCGAGACTTAGCTGAGAAGCTTTCCCTTCAGATTCAGGCTACAGGGCAGAGCGAATGTGCTGCTCCCTAGCGCTGAGAGAGAAAGTGCAGAGCCCAGGCGTGTTTGGGCAGAGGCAGCAGGCTGGAGCATTTCTCTGGCGGCACCGTGCTCTCTGGGCGACAAGTAGACACCGCTTCCACTCCGGCACAATGAAGGCGCAGAGCACGGAGCTGCTATGCGCACGGCACAGGCTGCAAGAGGAAGCGTGGCTGCCTCTCGCTTGTGTGCGGATTCACGTTAGCACTTGCAAACAGAAAGTTCCACCTGCGGCTACTTGTGCTGCTACCTAGTTCTCTTCCAGCTTTCCCTGGAAAGCATTGTGCCCAGCTTTATGCTCGGAGATGCAGAGCTGACAGTGGTAGATGCAGCGGAGACTGGAAATACAGAGTGCAGCCGAGAGTTGCTGCTGCTTTGACGTGAGGCAAGGGGAAATGAAAGTGCAGCCCAGCAGAGGCTTTGACTGCTGGAGCCTTTTTCTTTGGCAGCAGCTGCAAGGGAGCTCTCTGGCAAGGGAGCTGCGAGAGTGAAGAAGGGGACGGTCGGTCTATGGGAGAAGGAAGCTGCCGAGGCGCAGTGTGTTGTGCTCAGTTTCAAGGCTGCCTGGAGGAGGGGGGTGCTTGAAGAACGCCTTCTTTCTGGACGCCTCCTTCTGCCTGTGCTCCAGCTGCATGCACTCTGCAGCACGGAAGGTTTAGGAAGCTGCTTCTGGCCAGCTTGTGTCCACGAGTGCAAGGGCTGCGCCTTCCTTTCGGAAGCAGCCAGAGCCTTCTCAGCTGCAGCTGCTTGTGAAGCAGCTCTTGGCTGGACATTTGAAATTGGCTGCCCTCAGTGCATGAGCCCGTGCCCAGCTGCTTGCTTCTTCGCCTTCTGTGCTCTGGACAGAAGTGAAGCCCAGGCATGGCTTGGAGCTTTGCTGCTCTTCAGCGTGAACACTGCACGCAGCCACAGTGTGCTGTGCAGGGATTTTCCTCAGCTCAACGTACAACAAGCATTTTCTTGCTGTTTCACCGAGTCCAAGCTGTCCGTGGAGCTCTCGCTCAGCGAAAAGCGTTTGGAGAGAAACACTTGCTGCAGTAGCTTTTCGCTGGGCAAGGCTTTCAACACAGCACCCCAATTCGGGCAAGGAGCAGGAGAAAGGAAGAGCATCTTTTCGTCCTGCCACGTTCTTCTGGGCGACACGCCTATCCGCCTCTTGGCTCCCTGCAAGGCTGTAAGCACGGCAGCGGTACTTGGAAGTGAGAAGGCAGGTGCAGAGAGCACCGCGATCTGCCGGCGCTGTGCAGGCTGTAAAGGAAAGAGGGCTACCACTAGGATGTGCTGCAAATACAGGTTCCCAGGCGTCGACGGTAAGCTCCGGGTAAGCTCGTTGAGCTACAACTGTTCTCTGGGCGAGACTTAGCTGAGAAGCTTTCCCTTCAGATTCACGCTACAGGGCAGAGCGAATGTGCTGCTCCCTAGCGCTGAGAGAGAAAGTGCAGAGCCCAGGCGTGTTTGGGCAGAGGCAGCAGGCTGGAGCATTTCTCTGGCGGCACCGTGCTCTCTGGGCGACAAGTCGCCACCGCTTCCACTCCGGCACAATGAAGGCGCAGAGCACGGAGCTGCTATGCGCACGGCACAGGCTGCAAGAGGAAGCGTGGCTGCCTCTCGCTTGTGTGCGGATTCACGTTAGCACTTGCAAACAGAAAGTTCCACCTGCGGCTACTTGTGCTGCTACCTAGTTCTCTTCCAGCTTTCCCTGGAAAGCATTGTGCCCAGCTTTATGCTCGGAGATGCAGAGCTGACAGTGGTAGATGCAGCGGAGACTGGAAATACAGAGTGCAGCCGAGAGTTGCTGCTGCTTTGACGTGAGGCAAGGGGAAATGAAAGTGCAGCCCAGCAGAGGCTTTGACTGCTGGAGCCTTTTTCTTTGGCAGCAGCTGCAAGGGAGCTCTCTGGCAAGGGAGCTGCGAGAGTGAAGAAGGGGACGGTCGGTCTATGGGAGAAGGAAGCTGCCGAGGCGCAGTGTGTTGTGCTCAGTTTCAAGGCTGCCTGGAGGAGGGGGGTGCTTGAAGAACGCCTTCTTTCTGGACGCCTCCTTCTGCCTGTGCTCCAGCTGCATGCACTCTGCAGCACGGAAGGTTTAGGAAGCTGCTTCTGGCCAGCTTGTGTCCACGAGTGCAAGGGCTGCGCCTTCCTTTCGGAAGCAGCCAGAGCCTTCTCAGCTGCAGCTGCTTGTGAAGCAGCTCTTGGCTGGACATTTGAAATTGGCTCCCCTCAGTGCATGAGCCCGTGCCCAGCTGCTTGCTTCTTCGCCTTCTGTGCTCTGGAGAGAAGTGAAGCCCAGGCATGGCTTGGAGCTTTGCTGCTCTTCAGCGTGAACACTGCACGCAGCCACAGTGTGCTGTGCAGGGATTTTCCTCAGCTCAACGTACAACAAGCATTTTCTTGCTGTTTCACCGAGTCCAAGCTGTCCGTGGAGCTCTCGCTCAGCGAAAAGCGTTTGGAGAGAAACACTTGCTGCAGTAGCTTTTCGCTGGGCAAGGCTTTCAACACAGCACCCCAATTCGGGCAAGGAGCAGGAGAAAGGAAGAGCATCTTTTCGTCCTGCCACGTTCTTCTGGGCGACACGCCTATCCGCCTCTTGGCTCCCTGCAAGGCTGTAAGCACGGCAGCGGTACTTGGAAGTGAGAAGGCAGGTGCAGAGAGCACCGCGATCTGCCGGCGCTGTGCAGGCTGTAAAGGAAAGAGGGCTCCCACTAGGATGTGCTGCAAATACAGGTTCCCAGGCGTCGACGGTAAGCTCCGGCTAAGCTCGTTGAGCTACAACTGTTCTCTGGGCGAGACTTAGCTGAGAAGCTTTCCCTTCAGATTCAGGCTACAGGGCAGAGCGAATGTGCTGCTCCCTAGCGCTGAGAGAGAAAGTGCAGAGCCCAGGCGTGTTTGGGCAGAGGCAGCAGGCTGGAGCATTTCTCTGGCGGCACCGTGCTCTCTGGGCGACAAGTAGACACCGCTTCCACTCCGGCACAATGAAGGCGCAGAGCACGGAGCTGCTATGCGCACGGCACAGGCTGCAAGAGGAAGCGTGGCTGCCTCTCGCTTGTGTGCGGATTCACGTTAGCACTTGCAAACAGAAAGTTCCACCTGCGGCTACTTGTGCTGCTACCTAGTTCTCTTCCAGCTTTCCCTGGAAAGCATTGTGCCCAGCTTTATGCTCGGAGATGCAGAGCTGACAGTGGTAGATGCAGCGGAGACTGGAAATACAGAGTGCAGCCGAGAGTTGCTGCTGCTTTGACGTGAGGCAAGGGGAAATGAAAGTGCAGCCCAACAGAGGCTTTGACTGCTGGAGCCTTTTTCTTTGGCAGCAGCTGCAAGGGAGCTCTCTGGCAAGGGAGCTGCGAGAGTGAAGAAGGGGACGGTCGGTCTATGGGAGAAGGAAGCTGCCGAGGCGCAGTGTGTTGTGCTCAGTTTCAAGGCTGCCTGGAGGAGGGGGGTGCTTGAAGAACGCCTTCTTTCTGGACGCCTCCTTCTGCCTGTGCTCCAGCTGCATGCACTCTGCAGCACGGAAGGTTTAGGAAGCTGCTTCTGGCCAGCTTGTGTCCACGAGTGCAAGGGCTGCGCCTTCCTTTCGGAAGCAGCCAGAGCCTTCTCAGCTGCAGCTGCTTGTGAAGCAGCTCTTGGCTGGACATTTGAAATTGGCTCCCCTCAGTGCATGAGCCCGTGCCCAGCTGCTTGCTTCTTCGCCTTCTGTGCTCTGGACAGAAGTGAAGCCCAGGCATGGCTTGGAGCTTTGCTGCTCTTCAGCGTGAACACTGCACGCAGCCACAGTGTGCTGTGCAGGGATTTTCCTCAGCTCAACGTACAACAAGCATTTTCTTGCTGTTTCACCGAGTCCAAGCTGTCCGTGGAGCTCTCGCTCAGCGAAAAGCGTTTGGAGAGAAACACTTGCTGCAGTAGCTTTTCGCTGGGCAAGGCTTTCAACACAGCACCCCAATTCGGGCAAGGAGCAGGAGAAAGGAAGAGCATCTTTTCGTCCTGCCACGTTCTTCTGGGCGACACGCCTATCCGCCTCTTGGCTCCCTGCAAGGCTGTAAGCACGGCAGCGGTACTTGGAAGTGAGAAGGCAGGTGCAGAGAGCACCGCGATCTGCCGGCGCTGTGCAGGCTGTAAAGGAAAGAGGGCTACCACTAGGATGTGCTGCAAATACAGGTTTCCAGGCGTCGACGGTAAGCTCCGGGTAAGCTCGTTGAGCTACAACTGTTCTCAGGGCGAGACTTAGCTGAGAAGCTTTCCCTTCAGATTCACGCTACAGGGCAGAGCGAATGTGCTGCTCCCTAGCGCTGAGAGAGAAAGTGCAGAGCCCAGGCGTGTTTGGGCAGAGGCAGCAGGCTGGAGCATTTCTCTGGCGGCACCGTGCTCTCTGGGCGACAAGTAGACACCGCTTCCACTCCGGCACAATGAAGGCGCAGAGCACGGAGCTGCTATGCGCACGGCACAGGCTGCAAGAGGAAGCGTGGCTGCCTCTCGCTTGTGTGCGGATTCACGTTAGCACTTGCAAACAGAAAGTTCCACCTGCGGCTACTTGTGCTGCTACCTAGTTCTCTTCCAGCTTTCCCTGGAAAGCATTGTGCCCAGCTTTATGCTCGGAGATGCAGAGCTGACAGTGGTAGATGCAGCGGAGACTGGAAATACAGAGTGCAGCCGAGAGTTGCTGCTGCTTTGACGTGAGGCAAGGGGAAATGAAAGTGCAGCCCAGCAGAGGCTTTGACTGCTGGAGCCTTTTTCTTTGGCAGCAGCTGCAAGGGAGCTCTCTGGCAAGGGAGCTGCGAGAGTGAAGAAGGGGACGGTCGGTCTATGGGAGAAGGAAGCTGCCGAGGCGCAGTGTGTTGTGCTCAGTTTCAAGGCTGCCTGGAGGAGGGGGGTGCTTGAAGAACGCCTTCTTTCTGGACGCCTCCTTCTGCCTGTGCTCCAGCTGCATGCACTCTGCAGCACGGAAGGTTTAGGAAGCTGCTTCTGGCCAGCTTGTGTCCACGAGTGCAAGGGCTGCGCCTTCCTTTCGGAAGCAGCCAGAGCCTTCTCAGCTGCAGCTGCTTGTGAAGCAGCTCTTGGCTGGACATTTGAAATTGGCTCCCCTCAGTGCATGAGCCCGTGCCCAGCTGCTTGCTTCTTCGCCTTCTGTGCTCTGGAGAGAAGTGAAGCCCAGGCATGGCTTGGAGCTTTGCTGCTCTTCAGCGTGAACACTGCACGCAGCCACAGTGTGCTGTGCAGGGATTTTCCTCAGCTCAACGTACAACAAGCATTTTCTTGCTGTTTCACCGAGTCCAAGCTGTCCGTGGAGCTCTCGCTCAGCGAAAAGCGTTTGGAGAGAAACACTTGCTGCAGTAGCTTTTCGCTGGGCAAGGCTTTCAACACAGCACCCCAATTCGGGCAAGGAGCAGGAGAAAGGAAGAGCATCTTTTCGTCCTGCCACGTTCTTCTGGGCGACACGCCTATCCGCCTCTTGGCTCCCTGCAAGGCTGTAAGCACGGCAGCGGTACTTGGAAGTGAGAAGGCAGGTGCAGAGAGCACCGCGATCTGCCGGCGCTGTGCAGGCTGTAAAGGAAAGAGGGCTCCCACTAGGATGTGCTGCAAATACAGGTTTCCAGGCGTCGACGGTAAGCTCCGGGTAAGCTCGTTGAGCTACAACTGTTCTCTGGGCGAGACTTAGCTGAGAAGCTTTCCCTTCAGATTCACGCTACAGGGCAGAGCGAATGTGCTGCTCCCTAGCGCTGAGAGAGAAAGTGCAGAGCCCAGGCGTGTTTGGGCAGAGGCAGCAGGCTGGAGCATTTCTCTGGCGGCACCGTGCTCTCTGGGCGACAAGTAGACACCGCTTCCACTCCGGCACAATGAAGGCGCAGAGCACGGAGCTGCTATGCGCACGGCACAGGCTGCAAGAGGAAGCGTGGCTGCCTCTCGCTTGTGTGCGGATTCACGTTAGCACTTGCAAACAGAAAGTTCCACCTGCGGCTACTTGTGCTGCTACCTAGTTCTCTTCCAGCTTTCCCTGGAAAGCATTGTGCCCAGCTTTATGCTCGGAGATGCAGAGCTGACAGTGGTAGATGCAGCGGAGACTGGAAATACAGAGTGCAGCCGAGAGTTGCTGCTGCTTTGACGTGAGGCAAGGGGAAATGAAAGTGCAGCCCAGCAGAGGCTTTGACTGCTGGAGCCTTTTTCTTTGGCAGCAGCTGCAAGGGAGCTCTCTGGCAAGGGAGCTGCGAGAGTGAAGAAGGGGACGGTCGGTCTATGGGAGAAGGAAGCTGCCGAGGCGCAGTGTGTTGTGCTCAGTTTCAAGGCTGCCTGGAGGAGGGGGGTGCTTGAAGAACGCCTTCTTTCTGGACGCCTCCTTCTGCCTGTGCTCCAGCTGCATGCACTCTGCAGCACGGAAGGTTTAGGAAGCTGCTTCTGGCCAGCTTGTGTCCACGAGTGCAAGGGCTGCGCCTTCCTTTCGGAAGCAGCCAGAGCCTTCTCAGCTGCAGCTGCTTGTGAAGCAGCTCTTGGCTGGACATTTGAAATTGGCTCCCCTCAGTGCATGAGCCCGTGCCCAGCTGCTTGCTTCTTCGCCTTCTGTGCTCTGGAGAGAAGTGAAGCCCAGGCATGGCTTGGAGCTTTGCTGCTCTTCAGCGTGAACACTGCACGCAGCCACAGTGTGCTGTGCAGGGATTTTCCTCAGCTCAACGTACAACAAGCATTTTCTTGCTGTTTCACCGAGTCCAAGCTGTCCGTGGAGCTCTCGCTCAGCGAAAAGCGTTTGGAGAGAAACACTTGCTGCAGTAGCTTTTCGCTGGGCAAGGCTTTCAACACAGCACCCCAATTCGGGCAAGGAGCAGGAGAAAGGAAGAGCATCTTTTCGTCCTGCCACGTTCTTCTGGGCGACACGCCTATCCGCCTCTTGGCTCCCTGCAAGGCTGTAAGCACGGCAGCGGTACTTGGAAGTGAGAAGGCAGGTGCAGAGAGCACCGCGATCTGCCGGCGCTGTGCAGGCTGTAAAGGAAAGAGGGCTCCCACTAGGATGTGCTGCAAATACAGGTTTCCAGGCGTCGACGGTAAGCTCCGGGTAAGCTCGTTGAGCTACAACTGTTCTCTGGGCGAGACTTAGCTGAGAAGCTTTCCCTTCAGATTCACGCTACAGGGCAGAGCGAATGTGCTGCTCCCTAGCGCTGAGAGAGAAAGTGCAGAGCCCAGGCGTGTTTGGGCAGAGGCAGCAGGCTGGAGCATTTCTCTGGCGGCACCGTGCTCTCTGGGCGACAAGTAGACACCGCTTCCACTCCGGCACAATGAAGGCGCAGAGCACGGAGCTGCTATGCGCACGGCACAGGCTGCAAGAGGAAGCGTGGCTGCCTCTCGCTTGTGTGCGGATTCACGTTAGCACTTGCAAACAGAAAGTTCCACCTGCGGCTACTTGTGCTGCTACCTAGTTCTCTTCCAGCTTTCCCTGGAAAGCATTGTGCCCAGCTTTATGCTCGGAGATGCAGAGCTGACAGTGGTAGATGCAGCGGAGACTGGAAATACAGAGTGCAGCCGAGAGTTGCTGCTGCTTTGACGTGAGGCAAGGGGAAATGAAAGTGCAGCCCAGCAGAGGCTTTGACTGCTGGAGCCTTTTTCTTTGGCAGCAGCTGCAAGGGAGCTCTCTGGCAAGGGAGCTGCGAGAGTGAAGAAGGGGACGGTCGGTCTATGGGAGAAGGAAGCTGCCGAGGCGCAGTGTGTTGTGCTCAGTTTCAAGGCTGCCTGGAGGAGGGGGGTGCTTGAAGAACGCCTTCTTTCTGGACGCCTCCTTCTGCCTGTGCTCCAGCTGCATGCACTCTGCAGCACGGAAGGTTTAGGAAGCTGCTTCTGGCCAGCTTGTGTCCACGAGTGCAAGGGCTGCGCCTTCCTTTCGGAAGCAGCCAGAGCCTTCTCAGCTGCAGCTGCTTGTGAAGCAGCTCTTGGCTGGACATTTGAAATTGGCTCCCCTCAGTGCATGAGCCCGTGCCCAGCTGCTTGCTTCTTCGCCTTCTGTGCTCTGGACAGAAGTGAAGCCCAGGCATGGCTTGGAGCTTTGCTGCTCTTCAGCGTGAACACTGCACGCAGCCACAGTGTGCTGTGCAGGGATTTTCCTCAGCTCAACGTACAACAAGCATTTTCTTGCTGTTTCACCGAGTCCAAGCTGTCCGTGGAGCTCTCGCTCAGCGAAAAGCGTTTGGAGAGAAACACTTGCTGCAGTAGCTTTTCGCTGGGCAAGGCTTTCAACACAGCACCCCAATTCGGGCAAGGAGCAGGAGAAAGGAAGAGCATCTTTTCGTCCTGCCACGTTCTTCTGGGCGACACGCCTATCCGCCTCTTGGCTCCCTGCAAGGCTGTAAGCACGGCAGCGGTACTTGGAAGTGAGAAGGCAGGTGCAGAGAGCACCGCGATCTGCCGGCGCTGTGCAGGCTGTAAAGGAAAGAGGGCTACCACTAGGATGTGCTGCAAATACAGGTTCCCAGGCGTCGACGGTAAGCTCCGGGTAAGCTCGTTGAGCTACAACTGTTCTCAGGGCGAGACTTAGCTGAGAAGCTTTCCCTTCAGATTCAGGCTACAGGGCAGAGCGAATGTGCTGCTCCCTAGCGCTGAGAGAGAAAGTGCAGAGCCCAGGCGTGTTTGGGCAGAGGCAGCAGGCTGGAGCATTTCTCTGGCGGCACCGTGCTCTCTGGGCGACAAGTAGACACCGCTTCCACTCCGGCACAATGAAGGCGCAGAGCACGGAGCTGCTATGCGCACGGCACAGGCTGCAAGAGGAAGCGTGGCTGCCTCTCGCTTGTGTGCGGATTCACGTTAGCACTTGCAAACAGAAAGTTCCACCTGCGGCTACTTGTGCTGCTACCTAGTTCTCTTCCAGCTTTCCCTGGAAAGCATTGTGCCCAGCTTTATGCTCGGAGATGCAGAGCTGACAGTGGTAGATGCAGCGGAGACTGGAAATACAGAGTGCAGCCGAGAGTTGCTGCTGCTTTGACGTGAGGCAAGGGGAAATGAAAGTGCAGCCCAGCAGAGGCTTTGACTGCTGGAGCCTTTTTCTTTGGCAGCAGCTGCAAGGGAGCTCTCTGGCAAGGGAGCTGCGAGAGTGAAGAAGGGGACGGTCGGTCTATGGGAGAAGGAAGCTGCCGAGGCGCAGTGTGTTGTGCTCAGTTTCAAGGCTGCCTGGAGGAGGGGGGTGCTTGAAGAACGCCTTCTTTCTGGACGCCTCCTTCTGCCTGTGCTCCAGCTGCATGCACTCTGCAGCACGGAAGGTTTAGGAAGCTGCTTCTGGCCAGCTTGTGTCCACGAGTGCAAGGGCTGCGCCTTCCTTTCGGAAGCAGCCAGAGCCTTCTCAGCTGCAGCTGCTTGTGAAGCAGCTCTTGGCTGGACATTTGAAATTGGCTGCCCTCAGTGCATGAGCCCGTGCCCAGCTGCTTGCTTCTTCGCCTTCTGTGCTCTGGACAGAAGTGAAGCCCAGGCATGGCTTGGAGCTTTGCTGCTCTTCAGCGTGAACACTGCACGCAGCCACAGTGTGCTGTGCAGGGATTTTCCTCAGCTCAACGTACAACAAGCATTTTCTTGCTGTTTCACCGAGTCCAAGCTGTCCGTGGAGCTCTCGCTCAGCGAAAAGCGTTTGGAGAGAAACACTTGCTGCAGTAGCTTTTCGCTGGGCAAGGCTTTCAACACAGCACCCCAATTCGGGCAAGGAGCAGGAGAAAGGAAGAGCATCTTTTCGTCCTGCCACGTTCTTCTGGGCGACACGCCTATCCGCCTCTTGGCTCCCTGCAAGGCTGTAAGCACGGCAGCGGTACTTGGAAGTGAGAAGGCAGGTGCAGAGAGCACCGCGATCTGCCGGCGCTGTGCAGGCTGTAAAGGAAAGAGGGCTACCACTAGGATGTGCTGCAAATACAGGTTCCCAGGCGTCGACGGTAAGCTCCGGGTAAGCTCGTTGAGCTACAACTGTTCTCTGGGCGAGACTTAGCTGAGAAGCTTTCCCTTCAGATTCACGCTACAGGGCAGAGCGAATGTGCTGCTCCCTAGCGCTGAGAGAGAAAGTGCAGAGCCCAGGCGTGTTTGGGCAGAGGCAGCAGGCTGGAGCATTTCTCTGGCGGCACCGTGCTCTCTGGGCGACAAGTCGCCACCGCTTCCACTCCGGCACAATGAAGGCGCAGAGCACGGAGCTGCTATGCGCACGGCACAGGCTGCAAGAGGAAGCGTGGCTGCCTCTCGCTTGTGTGCGGATTCACGTTAGCACTTGCAAACAGAAAGTTCCACCTGCGGCTACTTGTGCTGCTACCTAGTTCTCTTCCAGCTTTCCCTGGAAAGCATTGTGCCCAGCTTTATGCTCGGAGATGCAGAGCTGACAGTGGTAGATGCAGCGGAGACTGGAAATACAGAGTGCAGCCGAGAGTTGCTGCTGCTTTGACGTGAGGCAAGGGGAAATGAAAGTGCAGCCCAGCAGAGGCTTTGACTGCTGGAGCCTTTTTCTTTGGCAGCAGCTGCAAGGGAGCTCTCTGGCAAGGGAGCTGCGAGAGTGAAGAAGGGGACGGTCGGTCTATGGGAGAAGGAAGCTGCCGAGGCGCAGTGTGTTGTGCTCAGTTTCAAGGCTGCCTGGAGGAGGGGGGTGCTTGAAGAACGCCTTCTTTCTGGACGCCTCCTTCTGCCTGTGCTCCAGCTGCATGCACTCTGCAGCACGGAAGGTTTAGGAAGCTGCTTCTGGCCAGCTTGTGTCCACGAGTGCAAGGGCTGCGCCTTCCTTTCGGAAGCAGCCAGAGCCTTCTCAGCTGCAGCTGCTTGTGAAGCAGCTCTTGGCTGGACATTTGAAATTGGCTCCCCTCAGTGCATGAGCCCGTGCCCAGCTGCTTGCTTCTTCGCCTTCTGTGCTCTGGAGAGAAGTGAAGCCCAGGCATGGCTTGGAGCTTTGCTGCTCTTCAGCGTGAACACTGCACGCAGCCACAGTGTGCTGTGCAGGGATTTTCCTCAGCTCAACGTACAACAAGCATTTTCTTGCTGTTTCACCGAGTCCAAGCTGTCCGTGGAGCTCTCGCTCAGCGAAAAGCGTTTGGAGAGAAACACTTGCTGCAGTAGCTTTTCGCTGGGCAAGGCTTTCAACACAGCACCCCAATTCGGGCAAGGAGCAGGAGAAAGGAAGAGCATCTTTTCGTCCTGCCACGTTCTTCTGGGCGACACGCCTATCCGCCTCTTGGCTCCCTGCAAGGCTGTAAGCACGGCAGCGGTACTTGGAAGTGAGAAGGCAGGTGCAGAGAGCACCGCGATCTGCCGGCGCTGTGCAGGCTGTAAAGGAAAGAGGGCTCCCACTAGGATGTGCTGCAAATACAGGTTCCCAGGCGTCGACGGTAAGCTCCGGCTAAGCTCGTTGAGCTACAACTGTTCTCTGGGCGAGACTTAGCTGAGAAGCTTTCCCTTCAGATTCAGGCTACAGGGCAGAGCGAATGTGCTGCTCCCTAGCGCTGAGAGAGAAAGTGCAGAGCCCAGGCGTGTTTGGGCAGAGGCAGCAGGCTGGAGCATTTCTCTGGCGGCACCGTGCTCTCTGGGCGACAAGTAGACACCGCTTCCACTCCGGCACAATGAAGGCGCAGAGCACGGAGCTGCTATGCGCACGGCACAGGCTGCAAGAGGAAGCGTGGCTGCCTCTCGCTTGTGTGCGGATTCACGTTAGCACTTGCAAACAGAAAGTTCCACCTGCGGCTACTTGTGCTGCTACCTAGTTCTCTTCCAGCTTTCCCTGGAAAGCATTGTGCCCAGCTTTATGCTCGGAGATGCAGAGCTGACAGTGGTAGATGCAGCGGAGACTGGAAATACAGAGTGCAGCCGAGAGTTGCTGCTGCTTTGACGTGAGGCAAGGGGAAATGAAAGTGCAGCCCAACAGAGGCTTTGACTGCTGGAGCCTTTTTCTTTGGCAGCAGCTGCAAGGGAGCTCTCTGGCAAGGGAGCTGCGAGAGTGAAGAAGGGGACGGTCGGTCTATGGGAGAAGGAAGCTGCCGAGGCGCAGTGTGTTGTGCTCAGTTTCAAGGCTGCCTGGAGGAGGGGGGTGCTTGAAGAACGCCTTCTTTCTGGACGCCTCCTTCTGCCTGTGCTCCAGCTGCATGCACTCTGCAGCACGGAAGGTTTAGGAAGCTGCTTCTGGCCAGCTTGTGTCCACGAGTGCAAGGGCTGCGCCTTCCTTTCGGAAGCAGCCAGAGCCTTCTCAGCTGCAGCTGCTTGTGAAGCAGCTCTTGGCTGGACATTTGAAATTGGCTCCCCTCAGTGCATGAGCCCGTGCCCAGCTGCTTGCTTCTTCGCCTTCTGTGCTCTGGACAGAAGTGAAGCCCAGGCATGGCTTGGAGCTTTGCTGCTCTTCAGCGTGAACACTGCACGCAGCCACAGTGTGCTGTGCAGGGATTTTCCTCAGCTCAACGTACAACAAGCATTTTCTTGCTGTTTCACCGAGTCCAAGCTGTCCGTGGAGCTCTCGCTCAGCGAAAAGCGTTTGGAGAGAAACACTTGCTGCAGTAGCTTTTCGCTGGGCAAGGCTTTCAACACAGCACCCCAATTCGGGCAAGGAGCAGGAGAAAGGAAGAGCATCTTTTCGTCCTGCCACGTTCTTCTGGGCGACACGCCTATCCGCCTCTTGGCTCCCTGCAAGGCTGTAAGCACGGCAGCGGTACTTGGAAGTGAGAAGGCAGGTGCAGAGAGCACCGCGATCTGCCGGCGCTGTGCAGGCTGTAAAGGAAAGAGGGCTACCACTAGGATGTGCTGCAAATACAGGTTTCCAGGCGTCGACGGTAAGCTCCGGGTAAGCTCGTTGAGCTACAACTGTTCTCAGGGCGAGACTTAGCTGAGAAGCTTTCCCTTCAGATTCACGCTACAGGGCAGAGCGAATGTGCTGCTCCCTAGCGCTGAGAGAGAAAGTGCAGAGCCCAGGCGTGTTTGGGCAGAGGCAGCAGGCTGGAGCATTTCTCTGGCGGCACCGTGCTCTCTGGGCGACAAGTAGACACCGCTTCCACTCCGGCACAATGAAGGCGCAGAGCACGGAGCTGCTATGCGCACGGCACAGGCTGCAAGAGGAAGCGTGGCTGCCTCTCGCTTGTGTGCGGATTCACGTTAGCACTTGCAAACAGAAAGTTCCACCTGCGGCTACTTGTGCTGCTACCTAGTTCTCTTCCAGCTTTCCCTGGAAAGCATTGTGCCCAGCTTTATGCTCGGAGATGCAGAGCTGACAGTGGTAGATGCAGCGGAGACTGGAAATACAGAGTGCAGCCGAGAGTTGCTGCTGCTTTGACGTGAGGCAAGGGGAAATGAAAGTGCAGCCCAGCAGAGGCTTTGACTGCTGGAGCCTTTTTCTTTGGCAGCAGCTGCAAGGGAGCTCTCTGGCAAGGGAGCTGCGAGAGTGAAGAAGGGGACGGTCGGTCTATGGGAGAAGGAAGCTGCCGAGGCGCAGTGTGTTGTGCTCAGTTTCAAGGCTGCCTGGAGGAGGGGGGTGCTTGAAGAACGCCTTCTTTCTGGACGCCTCCTTCTGCCTGTGCTCCAGCTGCATGCACTCTGCAGCACGGAAGGTTTAGGAAGCTGCTTCTGGCCAGCTTGTGTCCACGAGTGCAAGGGCTGCGCCTTCCTTTCGGAAGCAGCCAGAGCCTTCTCAGCTGCAGCTGCTTGTGAAGCAGCTCTTGGCTGGACATTTGAAATTGGCTCCCCTCAGTGCATGAGCCCGTGCCCAGCTGCTTGCTTCTTCGCCTTCTGTGCTCTGGAGAGAAGTGAAGCCCAGGCATGGCTTGGAGCTTTGCTGCTCTTCAGCGTGAACACTGCACGCAGCCACAGTGTGCTGTGCAGGGATTTTCCTCAGCTCAACGTACAACAAGCATTTTCTTGCTGTTTCACCGAGTCCAAGCTGTCCGTGGAGCTCTCGCTCAGCGAAAAGCGTTTGGAGAGAAACACTTGCTGCAGTAGCTTTTCGCTGGGCAAGGCTTTCAACACAGCACCCCAATTCGGGCAAGGAGCAGGAGAAAGGAAGAGCATCTTTTCGTCCTGCCACGTTCTTCTGGGCGACACGCCTATCCGCCTCTTGGCTCCCTGCAAGGCTGTAAGCACGGCAGCGGTACTTGGAAGTGAGAAGGCAGGTGCAGAGAGCACCGCGATCTGCCGGCGCTGTGCAGGCTGTAAAGGAAAGAGGGCTCCCACTAGGATGTGCTGCAAATACAGGTTTCCAGGCGTCGACGGTAAGCTCCGGGTAAGCTCGTTGAGCTACAACTGTTCTCTGGGCGAGACTTAGCTGAGAAGCTTTCCCTTCAGATTCACGCTACAGGGCAGAGCGAATGTGCTGCTCCCTAGCGCTGAGAGAGAAAGTGCAGAGCCCAGGCGTGTTTGGGCAGAGGCAGCAGGCTGGAGCATTTCTCTGGCGGCACCGTGCTCTCTGGGCGACAAGTAGACACCGCTTCCACTCCGGCACAATGAAGGCGCAGAGCACGGAGCTGCTATGCGCACGGCACAGGCTGCAAGAGGAAGCGTGGCTGCCTCTCGCTTGTGTGCGGATTCACGTTAGCACTTGCAAACAGAAAGTTCCACCTGCGGCTACTTGTGCTGCTACCTAGTTCTCTTCCAGCTTTCCCTGGAAAGCATTGTGCCCAGCTTTATGCTCGGAGATGCAGAGCTGACAGTGGTAGATGCAGCGGAGACTGGAAATACAGAGTGCAGCCGAGAGTTGCTGCTGCTTTGACGTGAGGCAAGGGGAAATGAAAGTGCAGCCCAGCAGAGGCTTTGACTGCTGGAGCCTTTTTCTTTGGCAGCAGCTGCAAGGGAGCTCTCTGGCAAGGGAGCTGCGAGAGTGAAGAAGGGGACGGTCGGTCTATGGGAGAAGGAAGCTGCCGAGGCGCAGTGTGTTGTGCTCAGTTTCAAGGCTGCCTGGAGGAGGGGGGTGCTTGAAGAACGCCTTCTTTCTGGACGCCTCCTTCTGCCTGTGCTCCAGCTGCATGCACTCTGCAGCACGGAAGGTTTAGGAAGCTGCTTCTGGCCAGCTTGTGTCCACGAGTGCAAGGGCTGCGCCTTCCTTTCGGAAGCAGCCAGAGCCTTCTCAGCTGCAGCTGCTTGTGAAGCAGCTCTTGGCTGGACATTTGAAATTGGCTCCCCTCAGTGCATGAGCCCGTGCCCAGCTGCTTGCTTCTTCGCCTTCTGTGCTCTGGAGAGAAGTGAAGCCCAGGCATGGCTTGGAGCTTTGCTGCTCTTCAGCGTGAACACTGCACGCAGCCACAGTGTGCTGTGCAGGGATTTTCCTCAGCTCAACGTACAACAAGCATTTTCTTGCTGTTTCACCGAGTCCAAGCTGTCCGTGGAGCTCTCGCTCAGCGAAAAGCGTTTGGAGAGAAACACTTGCTGCAGTAGCTTTTCGCTGGGCAAGGCTTTCAACACAGCACCCCAATTCGGGCAAGGAGCAGGAGAAAGGAAGAGCATCTTTTCGTCCTGCCACGTTCTTCTGGGCGACACGCCTATCCGCCTCTTGGCTCCCTGCAAGGCTGTAAGCACGGCAGCGGTACTTGGAAGTGAGAAGGCAGGTGCAGAGAGCACCGCGATCTGCCGGCGCTGTGCAGGCTGTAAAGGAAAGAGGGCTCCCACTAGGATGTGCTGCAAATACAGGTTTCCAGGCGTCGACGGTAAGCTCCGGGTAAGCTCGTTGAGCTACAACTGTTCTCTGGGCGAGACTTAGCTGAGAAGCTTTCCCTTCAGATTCACGCTACAGGGCAGAGCGAATGTGCTGCTCCCTAGCGCTGAGAGAGAAAGTGCAGAGCCCAGGCGTGTTTGGGCAGAGGCAGCAGGCTGGAGCATTTCTCTGGCGGCACCGTGCTCTCTGGGCGACAAGTAGACACCGCTTCCACTCCGGCACAATGAAGGCGCAGAGCACGGAGCTGCTATGCGCACGGCACAGGCTGCAAGAGGAAGCGTGGCTGCCTCTCGCTTGTGTGCGGATTCACGTTAGCACTTGCAAACAGAAAGTTCCACCTGCGGCTACTTGTGCTGCTACCTAGTTCTCTTCCAGCTTTCCCTGGAAAGCATTGTGCCCAGCTTTATGCTCGGAGATGCAGAGCTGACAGTGGTAGATGCAGCGGAGACTGGAAATACAGAGTGCAGCCGAGAGTTGCTGCTGCTTTGACGTGAGGCAAGGGGAAATGAAAGTGCAGCCCAGCAGAGGCTTTGACTGCTGGAGCCTTTTTCTTTGGCAGCAGCTGCAAGGGAGCTCTCTGGCAAGGGAGCTGCGAGAGTGAAGAAGGGGACGGTCGGTCTATGGGAGAAGGAAGCTGCCGAGGCGCAGTGTGTTGTGCTCAGTTTCAAGGCTGCCTGGAGGAGGGGGGTGCTTGAAGAACGCCTTCTTTCTGGACGCCTCCTTCTGCCTGTGCTCCAGCTGCATGCACTCTGCAGCACGGAAGGTTTAGGAAGCTGCTTCTGGCCAGCTTGTGTCCACGAGTGCAAGGGCTGCGCCTTCCTTTCGGAAGCAGCCAGAGCCTTCTCAGCTGCAGCTGCTTGTGAAGCAGCTCTTGGCTGGACATTTGAAATTGGCTCCCCTCAGTGCATGAGCCCGTGCCCAGCTGCTTGCTTCTTCGCCTTCTGTGCTCTGGACAGAAGTGAAGCCCAGGCATGGCTTGGAGCTTTGCTGCTCTTCAGCGTGAACACTGCACGCAGCCACAGTGTGCTGTGCAGGGATTTTCCTCAGCTCAACGTACAACAAGCATTTTCTTGCTGTTTCACCGAGTCCAAGCTGTCCGTGGAGCTCTCGCTCAGCGAAAAGCGTTTGGAGAGAAACACTTGCTGCAGTAGCTTTTCGCTGGGCAAGGCTTTCAACACAGCACCCCAATTCGGGCAAGGAGCAGGAGAAAGGAAGAGCATCTTTTCGTCCTGCCACGTTCTTCTGGGCGACACGCCTATCCGCCTCTTGGCTCCCTGCAAGGCTGTAAGCACGGCAGCGGTACTTGGAAGTGAGAAGGCAGGTGCAGAGAGCACCGCGATCTGCCGGCGCTGTGCAGGCTGTAAAGGAAAGAGGGCTACCACTAGGATGTGCTGCAAATACAGGTTCCCAGGCGTCGACGGTAAGCTCCGGGTAAGCTCGTTGAGCTACAACTGTTCTCAGGGCGAGACTTAGCTGAGAAGCTTTCCCTTCAGATTCAGGCTACAGGGCAGAGCGAATGTGCTGCTCCCTAGCGCTGAGAGAGAAAGTGCAGAGCCCAGGCGTGTTTGGGCAGAGGCAGCAGGCTGGAGCATTTCTCTGGCGGCACCGTGCTCTCTGGGCGACAAGTAGACACCGCTTCCACTCCGGCACAATGAAGGCGCAGAGCACGGAGCTGCTATGCGCACGGCACAGGCTGCAAGAGGAAGCGTGGCTGCCTCTCGCTTGTGTGCGGATTCACGTTAGCACTTGCAAACAGAAAGTTCCACCTGCGGCTACTTGTGCTGCTACCTAGTTCTCTTCCAGCTTTCCCTGGAAAGCATTGTGCCCAGCTTTATGCTCGGAGATGCAGAGCTGACAGTGGTAGATGCAGCGGAGACTGGAAATACAGAGTGCAGCCGAGAGTTGCTGCTGCTTTGACGTGAGGCAAGGGGAAATGAAAGTGCAGCCCAGCAGAGGCTTTGACTGCTGGAGCCTTTTTCTTTGGCAGCAGCTGCAAGGGAGCTCTCTGGCAAGGGAGCTGCGAGAGTGAAGAAGGGGACGGTCGGTCTATGGGAGAAGGAAGCTGCCGAGGCGCAGTGTGTTGTGCTCAGTTTCAAGGCTGCCTGGAGGAGGGGGGTGCTTGAAGAACGCCTTCTTTCTGGACGCCTCCTTCTGCCTGTGCTCCAGCTGCATGCACTCTGCAGCACGGAAGGTTTAGGAAGCTGCTTCTGGCCAGCTTGTGTCCACGAGTGCAAGGGCTGCGCCTTCCTTTCGGAAGCAGCCAGAGCCTTCTCAGCTGCAGCTGCTTGTGAAGCAGCTCTTGGCTGGACATTTGAAATTGGCTGCCCTCAGTGCATGAGCCCGTGCCCAGCTGCTTGCTTCTTCGCCTTCTGTGCTCTGGACAGAAGTGAAGCCCAGGCATGGCTTGGAGCTTTGCTGCTCTTCAGCGTGAACACTGCACGCAGCCACAGTGTGCTGTGCAGGGATTTTCCTCAGCTCAACGTACAACAAGCATTTTCTTGCTGTTTCACCGAGTCCAAGCTGTCCGTGGAGCTCTCGCTCAGCGAAAAGCGTTTGGAGAGAAACACTTGCTGCAGTAGCTTTTCGCTGGGCAAGGCTTTCAACACAGCACCCCAATTCGGGCAAGGAGCAGGAGAAAGGAAGAGCATCTTTTCGTCCTGCCACGTTCTTCTGGGCGACACGCCTATCCGCCTCTTGGCTCCCTGCAAGGCTGTAAGCACGGCAGCGGTACTTGGAAGTGAGAAGGCAGGTGCAGAGAGCACCGCGATCTGCCGGCGCTGTGCAGGCTGTAAAGGAAAGAGGGCTACCACTAGGATGTGCTGCAAATACAGGTTCCCAGGCGTCGACGGTAAGCTCCGGGTAAGCTCGTTGAGCTACAACTGTTCTCTGGGCGAGACTTAGCTGAGAAGCTTTCCCTTCAGATTCACGCTACAGGGCAGAGCGAATGTGCTGCTCCCTAGCGCTGAGAGAGAAAGTGCAGAGCCCAGGCGTGTTTGGGCAGAGGCAGCAGGCTGGAGCATTTCTCTGGCGGCACCGTGCTCTCTGGGCGACAAGTCGCCACCGCTTCCACTCCGGCACAATGAAGGCGCAGAGCACGGAGCTGCTATGCGCACGGCACAGGCTGCAAGAGGAAGCGTGGCTGCCTCTCGCTTGTGTGCGGATTCACGTTAGCACTTGCAAACAGAAAGTTCCACCTGCGGCTACTTGTGCTGCTACCTAGTTCTCTTCCAGCTTTCCCTGGAAAGCATTGTGCCCAGCTTTATGCTCGGAGATGCAGAGCTGACAGTGGTAGATGCAGCGGAGACTGGAAATACAGAGTGCAGCCGAGAGTTGCTGCTGCTTTGACGTGAGGCAAGGGGAAATGAAAGTGCAGCCCAGCAGAGGCTTTGACTGCTGGAGCCTTTTTCTTTGGCAGCAGCTGCAAGGGAGCTCTCTGGCAAGGGAGCTGCGAGAGTGAAGAAGGGGACGGTCGGTCTATGGGAGAAGGAAGCTGCCGAGGCGCAGTGTGTTGTGCTCAGTTTCAAGGCTGCCTGGAGGAGGGGGGTGCTTGAAGAACGCCTTCTTTCTGGACGCCTCCTTCTGCCTGTGCTCCAGCTGCATGCACTCTGCAGCACGGAAGGTTTAGGAAGCTGCTTCTGGCCAGCTTGTGTCCACGAGTGCAAGGGCTGCGCCTTCCTTTCGGAAGCAGCCAGAGCCTTCTCAGCTGCAGCTGCTTGTGAAGCAGCTCTTGGCTGGACATTTGAAATTGGCTCCCCTCAGTGCATGAGCCCGTGCCCAGCTGCTTGCTTCTTCGCCTTCTGTGCTCTGGAGAGAAGTGAAGCCCAGGCATGGCTTGGAGCTTTGCTGCTCTTCAGCGTGAACACTGCACGCAGCCACAGTGTGCTGTGCAGGGATTTTCCTCAGCTCAACGTACAACAAGCATTTTCTTGCTGTTTCACCGAGTCCAAGCTGTCCGTGGAGCTCTCGCTCAGCGAAAAGCGTTTGGAGAGAAACACTTGCTGCAGTAGCTTTTCGCTGGGCAAGGCTTTCAACACAGCACCCCAATTCGGGCAAGGAGCAGGAGAAAGGAAGAGCATCTTTTCGTCCTGCCACGTTCTTCTGGGCGACACGCCTATCCGCCTCTTGGCTCCCTGCAAGGCTGTAAGCACGGCAGCGGTACTTGGAAGTGAGAAGGCAGGTGCAGAGAGCACCGCGATCTGCCGGCGCTGTGCAGGCTGTAAAGGAAAGAGGGCTCCCACTAGGATGTGCTGCAAATACAGGTTCCCAGGCGTCGACGGTAAGCTCCGGCTAAGCTCGTTGAGCTACAACTGTTCTCTGGGCGAGACTTAGCTGAGAAGCTTTCCCTTCAGATTCAGGCTACAGGGCAGAGCGAATGTGCTGCTCCCTAGCGCTGAGAGAGAAAGTGCAGAGCCCAGGCGTGTTTGGGCAGAGGCAGCAGGCTGGAGCATTTCTCTGGCGGCACCGTGCTCTCTGGGCGACAAGTAGACACCGCTTCCACTCCGGCACAATGAAGGCGCAGAGCACGGAGCTGCTATGCGCACGGCACAGGCTGCAAGAGGAAGCGTGGCTGCCTCTCGCTTGTGTGCGGATTCACGTTAGCACTTGCAAACAGAAAGTTCCACCTGCGGCTACTTGTGCTGCTACCTAGTTCTCTTCCAGCTTTCCCTGGAAAGCATTGTGCCCAGCTTTATGCTCGGAGATGCAGAGCTGACAGTGGTAGATGCAGCGGAGACTGGAAATACAGAGTGCAGCCGAGAGTTGCTGCTGCTTTGACGTGAGGCAAGGGGAAATGAAAGTGCAGCCCAACAGAGGCTTTGACTGCTGGAGCCTTTTTCTTTGGCAGCAGCTGCAAGGGAGCTCTCTGGCAAGGGAGCTGCGAGAGTGAAGAAGGGGACGGTCGGTCTATGGGAGAAGGAAGCTGCCGAGGCGCAGTGTGTTGTGCTCAGTTTCAAGGCTGCCTGGAGGAGGGGGGTGCTTGAAGAACGCCTTCTTTCTGGACGCCTCCTTCTGCCTGTGCTCCAGCTGCATGCACTCTGCAGCACGGAAGGTTTAGGAAGCTGCTTCTGGCCAGCTTGTGTCCACGAGTGCAAGGGCTGCGCCTTCCTTTCGGAAGCAGCCAGAGCCTTCTCAGCTGCAGCTGCTTGTGAAGCAGCTCTTGGCTGGACATTTGAAATTGGCTCCCCTCAGTGCATGAGCCCGTGCCCAGCTGCTTGCTTCTTCGCCTTCTGTGCTCTGGACAGAAGTGAAGCCCAGGCATGGCTTGGAGCTTTGCTGCTCTTCAGCGTGAACACTGCACGCAGCCACAGTGTGCTGTGCAGGGATTTTCCTCAGCTCAACGTACAACAAGCATTTTCTTGCTGTTTCACCGAGTCCAAGCTGTCCGTGGAGCTCTCGCTCAGCGAAAAGCGTTTGGAGAGAAACACTTGCTGCAGTAGCTTTTCGCTGGGCAAGGCTTTCAACACAGCACCCCAATTCGGGCAAGGAGCAGGAGAAAGGAAGAGCATCTTTTCGTCCTGCCACGTTCTTCTGGGCGACACGCCTATCCGCCTCTTGGCTCCCTGCAAGGCTGTAAGCACGGCAGCGGTACTTGGAAGTGAGAAGGCAGGTGCAGAGAGCACCGCGATCTGCCGGCGCTGTGCAGGCTGTAAAGGAAAGAGGGCTACCACTAGGATGTGCTGCAAATACAGGTTTCCAGGCGTCGACGGTAAGCTCCGGGTAAGCTCGTTGAGCTACAACTGTTCTCAGGGCGAGACTTAGCTGAGAAGCTTTCCCTTCAGATTCACGCTACAGGGCAGAGCGAATGTGCTGCTCCCTAGCGCTGAGAGAGAAAGTGCAGAGCCCAGGCGTGTTTGGGCAGAGGCAGCAGGCTGGAGCATTTCTCTGGCGGCACCGTGCTCTCTGGGCGACAAGTAGACACCGCTTCCACTCCGGCACAATGAAGGCGCAGAGCACGGAGCTGCTATGCGCACGGCACAGGCTGCAAGAGGAAGCGTGGCTGCCTCTCGCTTGTGTGCGGATTCACGTTAGCACTTGCAAACAGAAAGTTCCACCTGCGGCTACTTGTGCTGCTACCTAGTTCTCTTCCAGCTTTCCCTGGAAAGCATTGTGCCCAGCTTTATGCTCGGAGATGCAGAGCTGACAGTGGTAGATGCAGCGGAGACTGGAAATACAGAGTGCAGCCGAGAGTTGCTGCTGCTTTGACGTGAGGCAAGGGGAAATGAAAGTGCAGCCCAGCAGAGGCTTTGACTGCTGGAGCCTTTTTCTTTGGCAGCAGCTGCAAGGGAGCTCTCTGGCAAGGGAGCTGCGAGAGTGAAGAAGGGGACGGTCGGTCTATGGGAGAAGGAAGCTGCCGAGGCGCAGTGTGTTGTGCTCAGTTTCAAGGCTGCCTGGAGGAGGGGGGTGCTTGAAGAACGCCTTCTTTCTGGACGCCTCCTTCTGCCTGTGCTCCAGCTGCATGCACTCTGCAGCACGGAAGGTTTAGGAAGCTGCTTCTGGCCAGCTTGTGTCCACGAGTGCAAGGGCTGCGCCTTCCTTTCGGAAGCAGCCAGAGCCTTCTCAGCTGCAGCTGCTTGTGAAGCAGCTCTTGGCTGGACATTTGAAATTGGCTCCCCTCAGTGCATGAGCCCGTGCCCAGCTGCTTGCTTCTTCGCCTTCTGTGCTCTGGAGAGAAGTGAAGCCCAGGCATGGCTTGGAGCTTTGCTGCTCTTCAGCGTGAACACTGCACGCAGCCACAGTGTGCTGTGCAGGGATTTTCCTCAGCTCAACGTACAACAAGCATTTTCTTGCTGTTTCACCGAGTCCAAGCTGTCCGTGGAGCTCTCGCTCAGCGAAAAGCGTTTGGAGAGAAACACTTGCTGCAGTAGCTTTTCGCTGGGCAAGGCTTTCAACACAGCACCCCAATTCGGGCAAGGAGCAGGAGAAAGGAAGAGCATCTTTTCGTCCTGCCACGTTCTTCTGGGCGACACGCCTATCCGCCTCTTGGCTCCCTGCAAGGCTGTAAGCACGGCAGCGGTACTTGGAAGTGAGAAGGCAGGTGCAGAGAGCACCGCGATCTGCCGGCGCTGTGCAGGCTGTAAAGGAAAGAGGGCTCCCACTAGGATGTGCTGCAAATACAGGTTTCCAGGCGTCGACGGTAAGCTCCGGGTAAGCTCGTTGAGCTACAACTGTTCTCTGGGCGAGACTTAGCTGAGAAGCTTTCCCTTCAGATTCACGCTACAGGGCAGAGCGAATGTGCTGCTCCCTAGCGCTGAGAGAGAAAGTGCAGAGCCCAGGCGTGTTTGGGCAGAGGCAGCAGGCTGGAGCATTTCTCTGGCGGCACCGTGCTCTCTGGGCGACAAGTAGACACCGCTTCCACTCCGGCACAATGAAGGCGCAGAGCACGGAGCTGCTATGCGCACGGCACAGGCTGCAAGAGGAAGCGTGGCTGCCTCTCGCTTGTGTGCGGATTCACGTTAGCACTTGCAAACAGAAAGTTCCACCTGCGGCTACTTGTGCTGCTACCTAGTTCTCTTCCAGCTTTCCCTGGAAAGCATTGTGCCCAGCTTTATGCTCGGAGATGCAGAGCTGACAGTGGTAGATGCAGCGGAGACTGGAAATACAGAGTGCAGCCGAGAGTTGCTGCTGCTTTGACGTGAGGCAAGGGGAAATGAAAGTGCAGCCCAGCAGAGGCTTTGACTGCTGGAGCCTTTTTCTTTGGCAGCAGCTGCAAGGGAGCTCTCTGGCAAGGGAGCTGCGAGAGTGAAGAAGGGGACGGTCGGTCTATGGGAGAAGGAAGCTGCCGAGGCGCAGTGTGTTGTGCTCAGTTTCAAGGCTGCCTGGAGGAGGGGGGTGCTTGAAGAACGCCTTCTTTCTGGACGCCTCCTTCTGCCTGTGCTCCAGCTGCATGCACTCTGCAGCACGGAAGGTTTAGGAAGCTGCTTCTGGCCAGCTTGTGTCCACGAGTGCAAGGGCTGCGCCTTCCTTTCGGAAGCAGCCAGAGCCTTCTCAGCTGCAGCTGCTTGTGAAGCAGCTCTTGGCTGGACATTTGAAATTGGCTCCCCTCAGTGCATGAGCCCGTGCCCAGCTGCTTGCTTCTTCGCCTTCTGTGCTCTGGAGAGAAGTGAAGCCCAGGCATGGCTTGGAGCTTTGCTGCTCTTCAGCGTGAACACTGCACGCAGCCACAGTGTGCTGTGCAGGGATTTTCCTCAGCTCAACGTACAACAAGCATTTTCTTGCTGTTTCACCGAGTCCAAGCTGTCCGTGGAGCTCTCGCTCAGCGAAAAGCGTTTGGAGAGAAACACTTGCTGCAGTAGCTTTTCGCTGGGCAAGGCTTTCAACACAGCACCCCAATTCGGGCAAGGAGCAGGAGAAAGGAAGAGCATCTTTTCGTCCTGCCACGTTCTTCTGGGCGACACGCCTATCCGCCTCTTGGCTCCCTGCAAGGCTGTAAGCACGGCAGCGGTACTTGGAAGTGAGAAGGCAGGTGCAGAGAGCACCGCGATCTGCCGGCGCTGTGCAGGCTGTAAAGGAAAGAGGGCTCCCACTAGGATGTGCTGCAAATACAGGTTCCCAGGCGTCGACGGTAAGCTCCGGCTAAGCTCGTTGAGCTACAACTGTTCTCTGGGCGAGACTTAGCTGAGAAGCTTTCCCTTCAGATTCAGGCTACAGGGCAGAGCGAATGTGCTGCTCCCTAGCGCTGAGAGAGAAAGTGCAGAGCCCAGGCGTGTTTGGGCAGAGGCAGCAGGCTGGAGCATTTCTCTGGCGGCACCGTGCTCTCTGGGCGACAAGTAGACACCGCTTCCACTCCGGCACAATGAAGGCGCAGAGCACGGAGCTGCTATGCGCACGGCACAGGCTGCAAGAGGAAGCGTGGCTGCCTCTCGCTTGTGTGCGGATTCACGTTAGCACTTGCAAACAGAAAGTTCCACCTGCGGCTACTTGTGCTGCTACCTAGTTCTCTTCCAGCTTTCCCTGGAAAGCATTGTGCCCAGCTTTATGCTCGGAGATGCAGAGCTGACAGTGGTAGATGCAGCGGAGACTGGAAATACAGAGTGCAGCCGAGAGTTGCTGCTGCTTTGACGTGAGGCAAGGGGAAATGAAAGTGCAGCCCAACAGAGGCTTTGACTGCTGGAGCCTTTTTCTTTGGCAGCAGCTGCAAGGGAGCTCTCTGGCAAGGGAGCTGCGAGAGTGAAGAAGGGGACGGTCGGTCTATGGGAGAAGGAAGCTGCCGAGGCGCAGTGTGTTGTGCTCAGTTTCAAGGCTGCCTGGAGGAGGGGGGTGCTTGAAGAACGCCTTCTTTCTGGACGCCTCCTTCTGCCTGTGCTCCAGCTGCATGCACTCTGCAGCACGGAAGGTTTAGGAAGCTGCTTCTGGCCAGCTTGTGTCCACGAGTGCAAGGGCTGCGCCTTCCTTTCGGAAGCAGCCAGAGCCTTCTCAGCTGCAGCTGCTTGTGAAGCAGCTCTTGGCTGGACATTTGAAATTGGCTCCCCTCAGTGCATGAGCCCGTGCCCAGCTGCTTGCTTCTTCGCCTTCTGTGCTCTGGACAGAAGTGAAGCCCAGGCATGGCTTGGAGCTTTGCTGCTCTTCAGCGTGAACACTGCACGCAGCCACAGTGTGCTGTGCAGGGATTTTCCTCAGCTCAACGTACAACAAGCATTTTCTTGCTGTTTCACCGAGTCCAAGCTGTCCGTGGAGCTCTCGCTCAGCGAAAAGCGTTTGGAGAGAAACACTTGCTGCAGTAGCTTTTCGCTGGGCAAGGCTTTCAACACAGCACCCCAATTCGGGCAAGGAGCAGGAGAAAGGAAGAGCATCTTTTCGTCCTGCCACGTTCTTCTGGGCGACACGCCTATCCGCCTCTTGGCTCCCTGCAAGGCTGTAAGCACGGCAGCGGTACTTGGAAGTGAGAAGGCAGGTGCAGAGAGCACCGCGATCTGCCGGCGCTGTGCAGGCTGTAAAGGAAAGAGGGCTACCACTAGGATGTGCTGCAAATACAGGTTTCCAGGCGTCGACGGTAAGCTCCGGGTAAGCTCGTTGAGCTACAACTGTTCTCAGGGCGAGACTTAGCTGAGAAGCTTTCCCTTCAGATTCACGCTACAGGGCAGAGCGAATGTGCTGCTCCCTAGCGCTGAGAGAGAAAGTGCAGAGCCCAGGCGTGTTTGGGCAGAGGCAGCAGGCTGGAGCATTTCTCTGGCGGCACCGTGCTCTCTGGGCGACAAGTAGACACCGCTTCCACTCCGGCACAATGAAGGCGCAGAGCACGGAGCTGCTATGCGCACGGCACAGGCTGCAAGAGGAAGCGTGGCTGCCTCTCGCTTGTGTGCGGATTCACGTTAGCACTTGCAAACAGAAAGTTCCACCTGCGGCTACTTGTGCTGCTACCTAGTTCTCTTCCAGCTTTCCCTGGAAAGCATTGTGCCCAGCTTTATGCTCGGAGATGCAGAGCTGACAGTGGTAGATGCAGCGGAGACTGGAAATACAGAGTGCAGCCGAGAGTTGCTGCTGCTTTGACGTGAGGCAAGGGGAAATGAAAGTGCAGCCCAGCAGAGGCTTTGACTGCTGGAGCCTTTTTCTTTGGCAGCAGCTGCAAGGGAGCTCTCTGGCAAGGGAGCTGCGAGAGTGAAGAAGGGGACGGTCGGTCTATGGGAGAAGGAAGCTGCCGAGGCGCAGTGTGTTGTGCTCAGTTTCAAGGCTGCCTGGAGGAGGGGGGTGCTTGAAGAACGCCTTCTTTCTGGACGCCTCCTTCTGCCTGTGCTCCAGCTGCATGCACTCTGCAGCACGGAAGGTTTAGGAAGCTGCTTCTGGCCAGCTTGTGTCCACGAGTGCAAGGGCTGCGCCTTCCTTTCGGAAGCAGCCAGAGCCTTCTCAGCTGCAGCTGCTTGTGAAGCAGCTCTTGGCTGGACATTTGAAATTGGCTCCCCTCAGTGCATGAGCCCGTGCCCAGCTGCTTGCTTCTTCGCCTTCTGTGCTCTGGAGAGAAGTGAAGCCCAGGCATGGCTTGGAGCTTTGCTGCTCTTCAGCGTGAACACTGCACGCAGCCACAGTGTGCTGTGCAGGGATTTTCCTCAGCTCAACGTACAACAAGCATTTTCTTGCTGTTTCACCGAGTCCAAGCTGTCCGTGGAGCTCTCGCTCAGCGAAAAGCGTTTGGAGAGAAACACTTGCTGCAGTAGCTTTTCGCTGGGCAAGGCTTTCAACACAGCACCCCAATTCGGGCAAGGAGCAGGAGAAAGGAAGAGCATCTTTTCGTCCTGCCACGTTCTTCTGGGCGACACGCCTATCCGCCTCTTGGCTCCCTGCAAGGCTGTAAGCACGGCAGCGGTACTTGGAAGTGAGAAGGCAGGTGCAGAGAGCACCGCGATCTGCCGGCGCTGTGCAGGCTGTAAAGGAAAGAGGGCTCCCACTAGGATGTGCTGCAAATACAGGTTTCCAGGCGTCGACGGTAAGCTCCGGGTAAGCTCGTTGAGCTACAACTGTTCTCTGGGCGAGACTTAGCTGAGAAGCTTTCCCTTCAGATTCACGCTACAGGGCAGAGCGAATGTGCTGCTCCCTAGCGCTGAGAGAGAAAGTGCAGAGCCCAGGCGTGTTTGGGCAGAGGCAGCAGGCTGGAGCATTTCTCTGGCGGCACCGTGCTCTCTGGGCGACAAGTAGACACCGCTTCCACTCCGGCACAATGAAGGCGCAGAGCACGGAGCTGCTATGCGCACGGCACAGGCTGCAAGAGGAAGCGTGGCTGCCTCTCGCTTGTGTGCGGATTCACGTTAGCACTTGCAAACAGAAAGTTCCACCTGCGGCTACTTGTGCTGCTACCTAGTTCTCTTCCAGCTTTCCCTGGAAAGCATTGTGCCCAGCTTTATGCTCGGAGATGCAGAGCTGACAGTGGTAGATGCAGCGGAGACTGGAAATACAGAGTGCAGCCGAGAGTTGCTGCTGCTTTGACGTGAGGCAAGGGGAAATGAAAGTGCAGCCCAGCAGAGGCTTTGACTGCTGGAGCCTTTTTCTTTGGCAGCAGCTGCAAGGGAGCTCTCTGGCAAGGGAGCTGCGAGAGTGAAGAAGGGGACGGTCGGTCTATGGGAGAAGGAAGCTGCCGAGGCGCAGTGTGTTGTGCTCAGTTTCAAGGCTGCCTGGAGGAGGGGGGTGCTTGAAGAACGCCTTCTTTCTGGACGCCTCCTTCTGCCTGTGCTCCAGCTGCATGCACTCTGCAGCACGGAAGGTTTAGGAAGCTGCTTCTGGCCAGCTTGTGTCCACGAGTGCAAGGGCTGCGCCTTCCTTTCGGAAGCAGCCAGAGCCTTCTCAGCTGCAGCTGCTTGTGAAGCAGCTCTTGGCTGGACATTTGAAATTGGCTCCCCTCAGTGCATGAGCCCGTGCCCAGCTGCTTGCTTCTTCGCCTTCTGTGCTCTGGACAGAAGTGAAGCCCAGGCATGGCTTGGAGCTTTGCTGCTCTTCAGCGTGAACACTGCACGCAGCCACAGTGTGCTGTGCAGGGATTTTCCTCAGCTCAACGTACAACAAGCATTTTCTTGCTGTTTCACCGAGTCCAAGCTGTCCGTGGAGCTCTCGCTCAGCGAAAAGCGTTTGGAGAGAAACACTTGCTGCAGTAGCTTTTCGCTGGGCAAGGCTTTCAACACAGCACCCCAATTCGGGCAAGGAGCAGGAGAAAGGAAGAGCATCTTTTCGTCCTGCCACGTTCTTCTGGGCGACACGCCTATCCGCCTCTTGGCTCCCTGCAAGGCTGTAAGCACGGCAGCGGTACTTGGAAGTGAGAAGGCAGGTGCAGAGAGCACCGCGATCTGCCGGCGCTGTGCAGGCTGTAAAGGAAAGAGGGCTCCCACTAGGATGTGCTGCAAATACAGGTTTCCAGGCGTCGACGGTAAGCTCCGGGTAAGCTCGTTGAGCTACAACTGTTCTCAGGGCGAGACTTAGCTGAGAAGCTTTCCCTTCAGATTCACGCTACAGGGCAGAGCGAATGTGCTGCTCCCTAGCGCTGAGAGAGAAAGTGCAGAGCCCAGGCGTGTTTGGGCAGAGGCAGCAGGCTGGAGCATTTCTCTGGCGGCACCGTGCTCTCTGGGCGACAAGTAGACACCGCTTCCACTCCGGCACAATGAAGGCGCAGAGCACGGAGCTGCTATGCGCACGGCACAGGCTGCAAGAGGAAGCGTGGCTGCCTCTCGCTTGTGTGCGGATTCACGTTAGCACTTGCAAACAGAAAGTTCCACCTGCGGCTACTTGTGCTGCTACCTAGTTCTCTTCCAGCTTTCCCTGGAAAGCATTGTGCCCAGCTTTATGCTCGGAGATGCAGAGCTGACAGTGGTAGATGCAGCGGAGACTGGAAATACAGAGTGCAGCCGAGAGTTGCTGCTGCTTTGACGTGAGGCAAGGGGAAATGAAAGTGCAGCCCAGCAGAGGCTTTGACTGCTGGAGCCTTTTTCTTTGGCAGCAGCTGCAAGGGAGCTCTCTGGCAAGGGAGCTGCGAGAGTGAAGAAGGGGACGGTCGGTCTATGGGAGAAGGAAGCTGCCGAGGCGCAGTGTGTTGTGCTCAGTTTCAAGGCTGCCTGGAGGAGGGGGGTGCTTGAAGAACGCCTTCTTTCTGGACGCCTCCTTCTGCCTGTGCTCCAGCTGCATGCACTCTGCAGCACGGAAGGTTTAGGAAGCTGCTTCTGGCCAGCTTGTGTCCACGAGTGCAAGGGCTGCGCCTTCCTTTCGGAAGCAGCCAGAGCCTTCTCAGCTGCAGCTGCTTGTGAAGCAGCTCTTGGCTGGACATTTGAAATTGGCTGCCCTCAGTGCATGAGCCCGTGCCCAGCTGCTTGCTTCTTCGCCTTCTGTGCTCTGGACAGAAGTGAAGCCCAGGCATAGCTTGGAGCTTTGCTGCTCTTCAGCGTGAACACTGCACGCAGCCACAGTGTGCTGTGCAGGGATTTTCCTCAGCTCAACGTACAACAAGCATTTTCTTGCTGTTTCACCGAGTCCAAGCTGTCCGTGGAGCTCTCGCTCAGCGAAAAGCGTTTGGAGAGAAACACTTGCTGCAGTAGCTTTTCGCTGGGCAAGGCTTTCAACACAGCACCCCAATTCGGGCAAGGAGCAGGAGAAAGGAAGAGCATCTTTTCGTCCTGCCACGTTCTTCTGGGCGACACGCCTATCCGCCTCTTGGCTCCCTGCAAGGCTGTAAGCACGGCAGCGGTACTTGGAAGTGAGAAGGCAGGTGCAGAGAGCACCGCGATCTGCCGGCGCTGTGCAGGCTGTAAAGGAAAGAGGGCTCCCACTAGGATGTGCTGCAAATACAGGTTCCCAGGCGTCGACGGTAAGCTCCGGCTAAGCTCGTTGAGCTACAACTGTTCTCAGGGCGAGACTTAGCTGAGAAGCTTTCCCTTCAGATTCAGGCTACAGGGCAGAGCGAATGTGCTGCTCCCTAGCGCTGAGAGAGAAAGTGCAGAGCCCAGGCGTGTTTGGGCAGAGGCAGCAGGCTGGAGCATTTCTCTGGCGGCACCGTGCTCTCTGGGCGACAAGTAGACACCGCTTCCACTCCGGCACAATGAAGGCGCAGAGCACGGAGCTGCTATGCGCACGGCACAGGCTGCAAGAGGAAGCGTGGCTGCCTCTCGCTTGTGTGCGGATTCACGTTAGCACTTGCAAACAGAAAGTTCCACCTGCGGCTACTTGTGCTGCTACCTAGTTCTCTTCCAGCTTTCCCTGGAAAGCATTGTGCCCAGCTTTATGCTCGGAGATGCAGAGCTGACAGTGGTAGATGCAGCGGAGACTGGAAATACAGAGTGCAGCCGAGAGTTGCTGCTGCTTTGACGTGAGGCAAGGGGAAATGAAAGTGCAGCCCAGCAGAGGCTTTGACTGCTGGAGCCTTTTTCTTTGGCAGCAGCTGCAAGGGAGCTCTCTGGCAAGGGAGCTGCGAGAGTGAAGAAGGGGACGGTCGGTCTATGGGAGAAGGAAGCTGCCGAGGCGCAGTGTGTTGTGCTCAGTTTCAAGGCTGCCTGGAGGAGGGGGGTGCTTGAAGAACGCCTTCTTTCTGGACGCCTCCTTCTGCCTGTGCTCCAGCTGCATGCACTCTGCAGCACGGAAGGTTTAGGAAGCTGCTTCTGGCCAGCTTGTGTCCACGAGTGCAAGGGCTGCGCCTTCCTTTCGGAAGCAGCCAGAGCCTTCTCAGCTGCAGCTGCTTGTGAAGCAGCTCTTGGCTGGACATTTGAAATTGGCTCCCCTCAGTGCATGAGCCCGTGCCCAGCTGCTTGCTTCTTCGCCTTCTGTGCTCTGGACAGAAGTGAAGCCCAGGCATGGCTTGGAGCTTTGCTGCTCTTCAGCGTGAACACTGCACGCAGCCACAGTGTGCTGTGCAGGGATTTTCCTCAGCTCAACGTACAACAAGCATTTTCTTGCTGTTTCACCGAGTCCAAGCTGTCCGTGGAGCTCTCGCTCAGCGAAAAGCGTTTGGAGAGAAACACTTGCTGCAGTAGCTTTTCGCTGGGCAAGGCTTTCAACACAGCACCCCAATTCGGGCAAGGAGCAGGAGAAAGGAAGAGCATCTTTTCGTCCTGCCACGTTCTTCTGGGCGACACGCCTATCCGCCTCTTGGCTCCCTGCAAGGCTGTAAGCACGGCAGCGGTACTTGGAAGTGAGAAGGCAGGTGCAGAGAGCACCGCGATCTGCCGGCGCTGTGCAGGCTGTAAAGGAAAGAGGGCTCCCACTAGGATGTGCTGCAAATACAGGTTTCCAGGCGTCGACGGTAAGCTCCGGGTAAGCTCGTTGAGCTACAACTGTTCTCAGGGCGAGACTTAGCTGAGAAGCTTTCCCTTCAGATTCACGCTACAGGGCAGAGCGAATGTGCTGCTCCCTAGCGCTGAGAGAGAAAGTGCAGAGCCCAGGCGTGTTTGGGCAGAGGCAGCAGGCTGGAGCATTTCTCTGGCGGCACCGTGCTCTCTGGGCGACAAGTAGACACCGCTTCCACTCCGGCACAATGAAGGCGCAGAGCACGGAGCTGCTATGCGCACGGCACAGGCTGCAAGAGGAAGCGTGGCTGCCTCTCGCTTGTGTGCGGATTCACGTTAGCACTTGCAAACAGAAAGTTCCACCTGCGGCTACTTGTGCTGCTACCTAGTTCTCTTCCAGCTTTCCCTGGAAAGCATTGTGCCCAGCTTTATGCTCGGAGATGCAGAGCTGACAGTGGTAGATGCAGCGGAGACTGGAAATACAGAGTGCAGCCGAGAGTTGCTGCTGCTTTGACGTGAGGCAAGGGGAAATGAAAGTGCAGCCCAGCAGAGGCTTTGACTGCTGGAGCCTTTTTCTTTGGCAGCAGCTGCAAGGGAGCTCTCTGGCAAGGGAGCTGCGAGAGTGAAGAAGGGGACGGTCGGTCTATGGGAGAAGGAAGCTGCCGAGGCGCAGTGTGTTGTGCTCAGTTTCAAGGCTGCCTGGAGGAGGGGGGTGCTTGAAGAACGCCTTCTTTCTGGACGCCTCCTTCTGCCTGTGCTCCAGCTGCATGCACTCTGCAGCACGGAAGGTTTAGGAAGCTGCTTCTGGCCAGCTTGTGTCCACGAGTGCAAGGGCTGCGCCTTCCTTTCGGAAGCAGCCAGAGCCTTCTCAGCTGCAGCTGCTTGTGAAGCAGCTCTTGGCTGGACATTTGAAATTGGCTGCCCTCAGTGCATGAGCCCGTGCCCAGCTGCTTGCTTCTTCGCCTTCTGTGCTCTGGACAGAAGTGAAGCCCAGGCATAGCTTGGAGCTTTGCTGCTCTTCAGCGTGAACACTGCACGCAGCCACAGTGTGCTGTGCAGGGATTTTCCTCAGCTCAACGTACAACAAGCATTTTCTTGCTGTTTCACCGAGTCCAAGCTGTCCGTGGAGCTCTCGCTCAGCGAAAAGCGTTTGGAGAGAAACACTTGCTGCAGTAGCTTTTCGCTGGGCAAGGCTTTCAACACAGCACCCCAATTCGGGCAAGGAGCAGGAGAAAGGAAGAGCATCTTTTCGTCCTGCCACGTTCTTCTGGGCGACACGCCTATCCGCCTCTTGGCTCCCTGCAAGGCTGTAAGCACGGCAGCGGTACTTGGAAGTGAGAAGGCAGGTGCAGAGAGCACCGCGATCTGCCGGCGCTGTGCAGGCTGTAAAGGAAAGAGGGCTACCACTAGGATGTGCTGCAAATACAGGTTCCCAGGCGTCGACGGTAAGCTCCGGCTAAGCTCGTTGAGCTACAACTGTTCTCAGGGCGAGACTTAGCTGAGAAGCTTTCCCTTCAGATTCAGGCTACAGGGCAGAGCGAATGTGCTGCTCCCTAGCGCTGAGAGAGAAAGTGCAGAGCCCAGGCGTGTTTGGGCAGAGGCAGCAGGCTGGAGCATTTCTCTGGCGGCACCGTGCTCTCTGGGCGACAAGTAGACACCGCTTCCACTCCGGCACAATGAAGGCGCAGAGCACGGAGCTGCTATGCGCACGGCACAGGCTGCAAGAGGAAGCGTGGCTGCCTCTCGCTTGTGTGCGGATTCACGTTAGCACTTGCAAACAGAAAGTTCCACCTGCGGCTACTTGTGCTGCTACCTAGTTCTCTTCCAGCTTTCCCTGGAAAGCATTGTGCCCAGCTTTATGCTCGGAGATGCAGAGCTGACAGTGGTAGATGCAGCGGAGACTGGAAATACAGAGTGCAGCCGAGAGTTGCTGCTGCTTTGACGTGAGGCAAGGGGAAATGAAAGTGCAGCCCAGCAGAGGCTTTGACTGCTGGAGCCTTTTTCTTTGGCAGCAGCTGCAAGGGAGCTCTCTGGCAAGGGAGCTGCGAGAGTGAAGAAGGGGACGGTCGGTCTATGGGAGAAGGAAGCTGCCGAGGCGCAGTGTGTTGTGCTCAGTTTCAAGGCTGCCTGGAGGAGGGGGGTGCTTGAAGAACGCCTTCTTTCTGGACGCCTCCTTCTGCCTGTGCTCCAGCTGCATGCACTCTGCAGCACGGAAGGTTTAGGAAGCTGCTTCTGGCCAGCTTGTGTCCACGAGTGCAAGGGCTGCGCCTTCCTTTCGGAAGCAGCCAGAGCCTTCTCAGCTGCAGCTGCTTGTGAAGCAGCTCTTGGCTGGACATTTGAAATTGGCTCCCCTCAGTGCATGAGCCCGTGCCCAGCTGCTTGCTTCTTCGCCTTCTGTGCTCTGGACAGAAGTGAAGCCCAGGCATGGCTTGGAGCTTTGCTGCTCTTCAGCGTGAACACTGCACGCAGCCACAGTGTGCTGTGCAGGGATTTTCCTCAGCTCAACGTACAACAAGCATTTTCTTGCTGTTTCACCGAGTCCAAGCTGTCCGTGGAGCTCTCGCTCAGCGAAAAGCGTTTGGAGAGAAACACTTGCTGCAGTAGCTTTTCGCTGGGCAAGGCTTTCAACACAGCACCCCAATTCGGGCAAGGAGCAGGAGAAAGGAAGAGCATCTTTTCGTCCTGCCACGTTCTTCTGGGCGACACGCCTATCCGCCTCTTGGCTCCCTGCAAGGCTGTAAGCACGGCAGCGGTACTTGGAAGTGAGAAGGCAGGTGCAGAGAGCACCGCGATCTGCCGGCGCTGTGCAGGCTGTAAAGGAAAGAGGGCTACCACTAGGATGTGCTGCAAATACAGGTTCCCAGGCGTCGACGGTAAGCTCCGGGTAAGCTCGTTGAGCTACAACTGTTCTCTGGGCGAGACTTAGCTGAGAAGCTTTCCCTTCAGATTCACGCTACAGGGCAGAGCGAATGTGCTGCTCCCTAGCGCTGAGAGAGAAAGTGCAGAGCCCAGGCGTGTTTGGGCAGAGGCAGCAGGCTGGAGCATTTCTCTGGCGGCACCGTGCTCTCTGGGCGACAAGTCGCCACCGCTTCCACTCCGGCACAATGAAGGCGCAGAGCACGGAGCTGCTATGCGCACGGCACAGGCTGCAAGAGGAAGCGTGGCTGCCTCTCGCTTGTGTGCGGATTCACGTTAGCACTTGCAAACAGAAAGTTCCACCTGCGGCTACTTGTGCTGCTACCTAGTTCTCTTCCAGCTTTCCCTGGAAAGCATTGTGCCCAGCTTTATGCTCGGAGATGCAGAGCTGACAGTGGTAGATGCAGCGGAGACTGGAAATACAGAGTGCAGCCGAGAGTTTCTGCTGCTTTGACGTGAGGCAAGGGGAAATGAAAGTGCAGCCCAGCAGAGGCTTTGACTGCTGGAGCCTTTTTCTTTGGCAGCAGCTGCAAGGGAGCTCTCTGGCAAGGGAGCTGCGAGAGTGAAGAAGGGGACGGTCGGTCTATGGGAGAAGGAAGCTGCCGAGGCGCAGTGTGTTGTGCTCAGTTTCAAGGCTGCCTGGAGGAGGGGGGTGCTTGAAGAACGCCTTCTTTCTGGACGCCTCCTTCTGCCTGTGCTCCAGCTGCATGCACTCTGCAGCACGGAAGGTTTAGGAAGCTGCTTCTGGCCAGCTTGTGTCCACGAGTGCAAGGGCTGCGCCTTCCTTTCGGAAGCAGCCAGAGCCTTCTCAGCTGCAGCTGCTTGTGAAGCAGCTCTTGGCTGGACATTTGAAATTGGCTGCCCTCAGTGCATGAGCCCGTGCCCAGCTGCTTGCTTCTTCGCCTTCTGTGCTCTGGACAGAAGTGAAGCCCAGGCATAGCTTGGAGCTTTGCTGCTCTTCAGCGTGAACACTGCACGCAGCCACAGTGTGCTGTGCAGGGATTTTCCTCAGCTCAACGTACAACAAGCATTTTCTTGCTGTTTCACCGAGTCCAAGCTGTCCGTGGAGCTCTCGCTCAGCGAAAAGCGTTTGGAGAGAAACACTTGCTGCAGTAGCTTTTCGCTGGGCAAGGCTTTCAACACAGCACCCCAATTCGGGCAAGGAGCAGGAGAAAGGAAGAGCATCTTTTCGTCCTGCCACGTTCTTCTGGGCGACACGCCTATCCGCCTCTTGGCTCCCTGCAAGGCTGTAAGCACGGCAGCGGTACTTGGAAGTGAGAAGGCAGGTGCAGAGAGCACCGCGATCTGCCGGCGCTGTGCAGGCTGTAAAGGAAAGAGGGCTACCACTAGGATGTGCTGCAAATACAGGTTCCCAGGCGTCGACGGTAAGCTCCGGGTAAGCTCGTTGAGCTACAACTGTTCTCAGGGCGAGACTTAGCTGAGAAGCTTTCCCTTCAGATTCAGGCTACAGGGCAGAGCGAATGTGCTGCTCCCTAGCGCTGAGAGAGAAAGTGCAGAGCCCAGGCGTGTTTGGGCAGAGGCAGCAGGCTGGAGCATTTCTCTGGCGGCACCGTGCTCTCTGGGCGACAAGTAGACACCGCTTCCACTCCGGCACAATGAAGGCGCAGAGCACGGAGCTGCTATGCGCACGGCACAGGCTGCAAGAGGAAGCGTGGCTGCCTCTCGCTTGTGTGCGGATTCACGTTAGCACTTGCAAACAGAAAGTTCCACCTGCGGCTACTTGTGCTGCTACCTAGTTCTCTTCCAGCTTTCCCTGGAAAGCATTGTGCCCAGCTTTATGCTCGGAGATGCAGAGCTGACAGTGGTAGATGCAGCGGAGACTGGAAATACAGAGTGCAGCCGAGAGTTGCTGCTGCTTTGACGTGAGGCAAGGGGAAATGAAAGTGCAGCCCAACAGAGGCTTTGACTGCTGGAGCCTTTTTCTTTGGCAGCAGCTGCAAGGGAGCTCTCTGGCAAGGGAGCTGCGAGAGTGAAGAAGGGGACGGTCGGTCTATGGGAGAAGGAAGCTGCCGAGGCGCAGTGTGTTGTGCTCAGTTTCAAGGCTGCCTGGAGGAGGGGGGTGCTTGAAGAACGCCTTCTTTCTGGACGCCTCCTTCTGCCTGTGCTCCAGCTGCATGCACTCTGCAGCACGGAAGGTTTAGGAAGCTGCTTCTGGCCAGCTTGTGTCCACGAGTGCAAGGGCTGCGCCTTCCTTTCGGAAGCAGCCAGAGCCTTCTCAGCTGCAGCTGCTTGTGAAGCAGCTCTTGGCTGGACATTTGAAATTGGCTCCCCTCAGTGCATGAGCCCGTGCCCAGCTGCTTGCTTCTTCGCCTTCTGTGCTCTGGACAGAAGTGAAGCCCAGGCATGGCTTGGAGCTTTGCTGCTCTTCAGCGTGAACACTGCACGCAGCCACAGTGTGCTGTGCAGGGATTTTCCTCAGCTCAACGTACAACAAGCATTTTCTTGCTGTTTCACCGAGTCCAAGCTGTCCGTGGAGCTCTCGCTCAGCGAAAAGCGTTTGGAGAGAAACACTTGCTGCAGTAGCTTTTCGCTGGGCAAGGCTTTCAACACAGCACCCCAATTCGGGCAAGGAGCAGGAGAAAGGAAGAGCATCTTTTCGTCCTGCCACGTTCTTCTGGGCGACACGCCTATCCGCCTCTTGGCTCCCTGCAAGGCTGTAAGCACGGCAGCGGTACTTGGAAGTGAGAAGGCAGGTGCAGAGAGCACCGCGATCTGCCGGCGCTGTGCAGGCTGTAAAGGAAAGAGGGCTCCCACTAGGATGTGCTGCAAATACAGGTTTCCAGGCGTCGACGGTAAGCTCCGGGTAAGCTCGTTGAGCTACAACTGTTCTCAGGGCGAGACTTAGCTGAGAAGCTTTCCCTTCAGATTCACGCTACAGGGCAGAGCGAATGTGCTGCTCCCTAGCGCTGAGAGAGAAAGTGCAGAGCCCAGGCGTGTTTGGGCAGAGGCAGCAGGCTGGAGCATTTCTCTGGCGGCACCGTGCTCTCTGGGCGACAAGTAGACACCGCTTCCACTCCGGCACAATGAAGGCGCAGAGCACGGAGCTGCTATGCGCACGGCACAGGCTGCAAGAGGAAGCGTGGCTGCCTCTCGCTTGTGTGCGGATTCACGTTAGCACTTGCAAACAGAAAGTTCCACCTGCGGCTACTTGTGCTGCTACCTAGTTCTCTTCCAGCTTTCCCTGGAAAGCATTGTGCCCAGCTTTATGCTCGGAGATGCAGAGCTGACAGTGGTAGATGCAGCGGAGACTGGAAATACAGAGTGCAGCCGAGAGTTGCTGCTGCTTTGACGTGAGGCAAGGGGAAATGAAAGTGCAGCCCAGCAGAGGCTTTGACTGCTGGAGCCTTTTTCTTTGGCAGCAGCTGCAAGGGAGCTCTCTGGCAAGGGAGCTGCGAGAGTGAAGAAGGGGACGGTCGGTCTATGGGAGAAGGAAGCTGCCGAGGCGCAGTGTGTTGTGCTCAGTTTCAAGGCTGCCTGGAGGAGGGGGGTGCTTGAAGAACGCCTTCTTTCTGGACGCCTCCTTCTGCCTGTGCTCCAGCTGCATGCACTCTGCAGCACGGAAGGTTTAGGAAGCTGCTTCTGGCCAGCTTGTGTCCACGAGTGCAAGGGCTGCGCCTTCCTTTCGGAAGCAGCCAGAGCCTTCTCAGCTGCAGCTGCTTGTGAAGCAGCTCTTGGCTGGACATTTGAAATTGGCTCCCCTCAGTGCATGAGCCCGTGCCCAGCTGCTTGCTTCTTCGCCTTCTGTGCTCTGGACAGAAGTGAAGCCCAGGCATGGCTTGGAGCTTTGCTGCTCTTCAGCGTGAACACTGCACGCAGCCACAGTGTGCTGTGCAGGGATTTTCCTCAGCTCAACGTACAACAAGCATTTTCTTGCTGTTTCACCGAGTCCAAGCTGTCCGTGGAGCTCTCGCTCAGCGAAAAGCGTTTGGAGAGAAACACTTGCTGCAGTAGCTTTTCGCTGGGCAAGGCTTTCAACACAGCACCCCAATTCGGGCAAGGAGCAGGAGAAAGGAAGAGCATCTTTTCGTCCTGCCACGTTCTTCTGGGCGACACGCCTATCCGCCTCTTGGCTCCCTGCAAGGCTGTAAGCACGGCAGCGGTACTTGGAAGTGAGAAGGCAGGTGCAGAGAGCACCGCGATCTGCCGGCGCTGTGCAGGCTGTAAAGGAAAGAGGGCTCCCACTAGGATGTGCTGCAAATACAGGTTTCCAGGCGTCGACGGTAAGCTCCGGGTAAGCTCGTTGAGCTACAACTGTTCTCAGGGCGAGACTTAGCTGAGAAGCTTTCCCTTCAGATTCACGCTACAGGGCAGAGCGAATGTGCTGCTCCCTAGCGCTGAGAGAGAAAGTGCAGAGCCCAGGCGTGTTTGGGCAGAGGCAGCAGGCTGGAGCATTTCTCTGGCGGCACCGTGCTCTCTGGGCGACAAGTAGACACCGCTTCCACTCCGGCACAATGAAGGCGCAGAGCACGGAGCTGCTATGCGCACGGCACAGGCTGCAAGAGGAAGCGTGGCTGCCTCTCGCTTGTGTGCGGATTCACGTTAGCACTTGCAAACAGAAAGTTCCACCTGCGGCTACTTGTGCTGCTACCTAGTTCTCTTCCAGCTTTCCCTGGAAAGCATTGTGCCCAGCTTTATGCTCGGAGATGCAGAGCTGACAGTGGTAGATGCAGCGGAGACTGGAAATACAGAGTGCAGCCGAGAGTTGCTGCTGCTTTGACGTGAGGCAAGGGGAAATGAAAGTGCAGCCCAGCAGAGGCTTTGACTGCTGGAGCCTTTTTCTTTGGCAGCAGCTGCAAGGGAGCTCTCTGGCAAGGGAGCTGCGAGAGTGAAGAAGGGGACGGTCGGTCTATGGGAGAAGGAAGCTGCCGAGGCGCAGTGTGTTGTGCTCAGTTTCAAGGCTGCCTGGAGGAGGGGGGTGCTTGAAGAACGCCTTCTTTCTGGACGCCTCCTTCTGCCTGTGCTCCAGCTGCATGCACTCTGCAGCACGGAAGGTTTAGGAAGCTGCTTCTGGCCAGCTTGTGTCCACGAGTGCAAGGGCTGCGCCTTCCTTTCGGAAGCAGCCAGAGCCTTCTCAGCTGCAGCTGCTTGTGAAGCAGCTCTTGGCTGGACATTTGAAATTGGCTCCCCTCAGTGCATGAGCCCGTGCCCAGCTGCTTGCTTCTTCGCCTTCTGTGCTCTGGAGAGAAGTGAAGCCCAGGCATGGCTTGGAGCTTTGCTGCTCTTCAGCGTGAACACTGCACGCAGCCACAGTGTGCTGTGCAGGGATTTTCCTCAGCTCAACGTACAACAAGCATTTTCTTGCTGTTTCACCGAGTCCAAGCTGTCCGTGGAGCTCTCGCTCAGCGAAAAGCGTTTGGAGAGAAACACTTGCTGCAGTAGCTTTTCGCTGGGCAAGGCTTTCAACACAGCACCCCAATTCGGGCAAGGAGCAGGAGAAAGGAAGAGCATCTTTTCGTCCTGCCACGTTCTTCTGGGCGACACGCCTATCCGCCTCTTGGCTCCCTGCAAGGCTGTAAGCACGGCAGCGGTACTTGGAAGTGAGAAGGCAGGTGCAGAGAGCACCGCGATCTGCCGGCGCTGTGCAGGCTGTAAAGGAAAGAGGGCTCCCACTAGGATGTGCTGCAAATACAGGTTTCCAGGCGTCGACGGTAAGCTCCGGGTAAGCTCGTTGAGCTACAACTGTTCTCAGGGCGAGACTTAGCTGAGAAGCTTTCCCTTCAGATTCACGCTACAGGGCAGAGCGAATGTGCTGCTCCCTAGCGCTGAGAGAGAAAGTGCAGAGCCCAGGCGTGTTTGGGCAGAGGCAGCAGGCTGGAGCATTTCTCTGGCGGCACCGTGCTCTCTGGGCGACAAGTAGACACCGCTTCCACTCCGGCACAATGAAGGCGCAGAGCACGGAGCTGCTATGCGCACGGCACAGGCTGCAAGAGGAAGCGTGGCTGCCTCTCGCTTGTGTGCGGATTCACGTTAGCACTTGCAAACAGAAAGTTCCACCTGCGGCTACTTGTGCTGCTACCTAGTTCTCTTCCAGCTTTCCCTGGAAAGCATTGTGCCCAGCTTTATGCTCGGAGATGCAGAGCTGACAGTGGTAGATGCAGCGGAGACTGGAAATACAGAGTGCAGCCGAGAGTTGCTGCTGCTTTGACGTGAGGCAAGGGGAAATGAAAGTGCAGCCCAGCAGAGGCTTTGACTGCTGGAGCCTTTTTCTTTGGCAGCAGCTGCAAGGGAGCTCTCTGGCAAGGGAGCTGCGAGAGTGAAGAAGGGGACGGTCGGTCTATGGGAGAAGGAAGCTGCCGAGGCGCAGTGTGTTGTGCTCAGTTTCAAGGCTGCCTGGAGGAGGGGGGTGCTTGAAGAACGCCTTCTTTCTGGACGCCTCCTTCTGCCTGTGCTCCAGCTGCATGCACTCTGCAGCACGGAAGGTTTAGGAAGCTGCTTCTGGCCAGCTTGTGTCCACGAGTGCAAGGGCTGCGCCTTCCTTTCGGAAGCAGCCAGAGCCTTCTCAGCTGCAGCTGCTTGTGAAGCAGCTCTTGGCTGGACATTTGAAATTGGCTCCCCTCAGTGCATGAGCCCGTGCCCAGCTGCTTGCTTCTTCGCCTTCTGTGCTCTGGACAGAAGTGAAGCCCAGGCATGGCTTGGAGCTTTGCTGCTCTTCAGCGTGAACACTGCACGCAGCCACAGTGTGCTGTGCAGGGATTTTCCTCAGCTCAACGTACAACAAGCATTTTCTTGCTGTTTCACCGAGTCCAAGCTGTCCGTGGAGCTCTCGCTCAGCGAAAAGCGTTTGGAGAGAAACACTTGCTGCAGTAGCTTTTCGCTGGGCAAGGCTTTCAACACAGCACCCCAATTCGGGCAAGGAGCAGGAGAAAGGAAGAGCATCTTTTCGTCCTGCCACGTTCTTCTGGGCGACACGCCTATCCGCCTCTTGGCTCCCTGCAAGGCTGTAAGCACGGCAGCGGTACTTGGAAGTGAGAAGGCAGGTGCAGAGAGCACCGCGATCTGCCGGCGCTGTGCAGGCTGTAAAGGAAAGAGGGCTCCCACTAGGATGTGCTGCAAATACAGGTTTCCAGGCGTCGACGGTAAGCTCCGGGTAAGCTCGTTGAGCTACAACTGTTCTCAGGGCGAGACTTAGCTGAGAAGCTTTCCCTTCAGATTCACGCTACAGGGCAGAGCGAATGTGCTGCTCCCTAGCGCTGAGAGAGAAAGTGCAGAGCCCAGGCGTGTTTGGGCAGAGGCAGCAGGCTGGAGCATTTCTCTGGCGGCACCGTGCTCTCTGGGCGACAAGTAGACACCGCTTCCACTCCGGCACAATGAAGGCGCAGAGCACGGAGCTGCTATGCGCACGGCACAGGCTGCAAGAGGAAGCGTGGCTGCCTCTCGCTTGTGTGCGGATTCACGTTAGCACTTGCAAACAGAAAGTTCCACCTGCGGCTACTTGTGCTGCTACCTAGTTCTCTTCCAGCTTTCCCTGGAAAGCATTGTGCCCAGCTTTATGCTCGGAGATGCAGAGCTGACAGTGGTAGATGCAGCGGAGACTGGAAATACAGAGTGCAGCCGAGAGTTGCTGCTGCTTTGACGTGAGGCAAGGGGAAATGAAAGTGCAGCCCAGCAGAGGCTTTGACTGCTGGAGCCTTTTTCTTTGGCAGCAGCTGCAAGGGAGCTCTCTGGCAAGGGAGCTGCGAGAGTGAAGAAGGGGACGGTCGGTCTATGGGAGAAGGAAGCTGCCGAGGCGCAGTGTGTTGTGCTCAGTTTCAAGGCTGCCTGGAGGAGGGGGGTGCTTGAAGAACGCCTTCTTTCTGGACGCCTCCTTCTGCCTGTGCTCCAGCTGCATGCACTCTGCAGCACGGAAGGTTTAGGAAGCTGCTTCTGGCCAGCTTGTGTCCACGAGTGCAAGGGCTGCGCCTTCCTTTCGGAAGCAGCCAGAGCCTTCTCAGCTGCAGCTGCTTGTGAAGCAGCTCTTGGCTGGACATTTGAAATTGGCTCCCCTCAGTGCATGAGCCCGTGCCCAGCTGCTTGCTTCTTCGCCTTCTGTGCTCTGGAGAGAAGTGAAGCCCAGGCATAGCTTGGAGCTTTGCTGCTCTTCAGCGTGAACACTGCACGCAGCCACAGTGTGCTGTGCAGGGATTTTCCTCAGCTCAACGTACAACAAGCATTTTCTTGCTGTTTCACCGAGTCCAAGCTGTCCGTGGAGCTCTCGCTCAGCGAAAAGCGTTTGGAGAGAAACACTTGCTGCAGTAGCTTTTCGCTGGGCAAGGCTTTCAACACAGCACCCCAATTCGGGCAAGGAGCAGGAGAAAGGAAGAGCATCTTTTCGTCCTGCCACGTTCTTCTGGGCGACACGCCTATCCGCCTCTTGGCTCCCTGCAAGGCTGTAAGCACGGCAGCGGTACTTGGAAGTGAGAAGGCAGGTGCAGAGAGCACCGCGATCTGCCGGCGCTGTGCAGGCTGTAAAGGAAAGAGGGCTCCCACTAGGATGTGCTGCAAATACAGGTTTCCAGGCGTCGACGGTAAGCTCCGGGTAAGCTCGTTGAGCTACAACTGTTCTCAGGGCGAGACTTAGCTGAGAAGCTTTCCCTTCAGATTCACGCTACAGGGCAGAGCGAATGTGCTGCTCCCTAGCGCTGAGAGAGAAAGTGCAGAGCCCAGGCGTGTTTGGGCAGAGGCAGCAGGCTGGAGCATTTCTCTGGCGGCACCGTGCTCTCTGGGCGACAAGTAGACACCGCTTCCACTCCGGCACAATGAAGGCGCAGAGCACGGAGCTGCTATGCGCACGGCACAGGCTGCAAGAGGAAGCGTGGCTGCCTCTCGCTTGTGTGCGGATTCACGTTAGCACTTGCAAACAGAAAGTTCCACCTGCGGCTACTTGTGCTGCTACCTAGTTCTCTTCCAGCTTTCCCTGGAAAGCATTGTGCCCAGCTTTATGCTCGGAGATGCAGAGCTGACAGTGGTAGATGCAGCGGAGACTGGAAATACAGAGTGCAGCCGAGAGTTGCTGCTGCTTTGACGTGAGGCAAGGGGAAATGAAAGTGCAGCCCAGCAGAGGCTTTGACTGCTGGAGCCTTTTTCTTTGGCAGCAGCTGCAAGGGAGCTCTCTGGCAAGGGAGCTGCGAGAGTGAAGAAGGGGACGGTCGGTCTATGGGAGAAGGAAGCTGCCGAGGCGCAGTGTGTTGTGCTCAGTTTCAAGGCTGCCTGGAGGAGGGGGGTGCTTGAAGAACGCCTTCTTTCTGGACGCCTCCTTCTGCCTGTGCTCCAGCTGCATGCACTCTGCAGCACGGAAGGTTTAGGAAGCTGCTTCTGGCCAGCTTGTGTCCACGAGTGCAAGGGCTGCGCCTTCCTTTCGGAAGCAGCCAGAGCCTTCTCAGCTGCAGCTGCTTGTGAAGCAGCTCTTGGCTGGACATTTGAAATTGGCTCCCCTCAGTGCATGAGCCCGTGCCCAGCTGCTTGCTTCTTCGCCTTCTGTGCTCTGGACAGAAGTGAAGCCCAGGCATGGCTTGGAGCTTTGCTGCTCTTCAGCGTGAACACTGCACGCAGCCACAGTGTGCTGTGCAGGGATTTTCCTCAGCTCAACGTACAACAAGCATTTTCTTGCTGTTTCACCGAGTCCAAGCTGTCCGTGGAGCTCTCGCTCAGCGAAAAGCGTTTGGAGAGAAACACTTGCTGCAGTAGCTTTTCGCTGGGCAAGGCTTTCAACACAGCACCCCAATTCGGGCAAGGAGCAGGAGAAAGGAAGAGCATCTTTTCGTCCTGCCACGTTCTTCTGGGCGACACGCCTATCCGCCTCTTGGCTCCCTGCAAGGCTGTAAGCACGGCAGCGGTACTTGGAAGTGAGAAGGCAGGTGCAGAGAGCACCGCGATCTGCCGGCGCTGTGCAGGCTGTAAAGGAAAGAGGGCTCCCACTAGGATGTGCTGCAAATACAGGTTTCCAGGCGTCGACGGTAAGCTCCGGGTAAGCTCGTTGAGCTACAACTGTTCTCAGGGCGAGACTTAGCTGAGAAGCTTTCCCTTCAGATTCACGCTACAGGGCAGAGCGAATGTGCTGCTCCCTAGCGCTGAGAGAGAAAGTGCAGAGCCCAGGCGTGTTTGGGCAGAGGCAGCAGGCTGGAGCATTTCTCTGGCGGCACCGTGCTCTCTGGGCGACAAGTAGACACCGCTTCCACTCCGGCACAATGAAGGCGCAGAGCACGGAGCTGCTATGCGCACGGCACAGGCTGCAAGAGGAAGCGTGGCTGCCTCTCGCTTGTGTGCGGATTCACGTTAGCACTTGCAAACAGAAAGTTCCACCTGCGGCTACTTGTGCTGCTACCTAGTTCTCTTCCAGCTTTCCCTGGAAAGCATTGTGCCCAGCTTTATGCTCGGAGATGCAGAGCTGACAGTGGTAGATGCAGCGGAGACTGGAAATACAGAGTGCAGCCGAGAGTTGCTGCTGCTTTGACGTGAGGCAAGGGGAAATGAAAGTGCAGCCCAGCAGAGGCTTTGACTGCTGGAGCCTTTTTCTTTGGCAGCAGCTGCAAGGGAGCTCTCTGGCAAGGGAGCTGCGAGAGTGAAGAAGGGGACGGTCGGTCTATGGGAGAAGGAAGCTGCCGAGGCGCAGTGTGTTGTGCTCAGTTTCAAGGCTGCCTGGAGGAGGGGGGTGCTTGAAGAACGCCTTCTTTCTGGACGCCTCCTTCTGCCTGTGCTCCAGCTGCATGCACTCTGCAGCACGGAAGGTTTAGGAAGCTGCTTCTGGCCAGCTTGTGTCCACGAGTGCAAGGGCTGCGCCTTCCTTTCGGAAGCAGCCAGAGCCTTCTCAGCTGCAGCTGCTTGTGAAGCAGCTCTTGGCTGGACATTTGAAATTGGCTCCCCTCAGTGCATGAGCCCGTGCCCAGCTGCTTGCTTCTTCGCCTTCTGTGCTCTGGAGAGAAGTGAAGCCCAGGCATGGCTTGGAGCTTTGCTGCTCTTCAGCGTGAACACTGCACGCAGCCACAGTGTGCTGTGCAGGGATTTTCCTCAGCTCAACGTACAACAAGCATTTTCTTGCTGTTTCACCGAGTCCAAGCTGTCCGTGGAGCTCTCGCTCAGCGAAAAGCGTTTGGAGAGAAACACTTGCTGCAGTAGCTTTTCGCTGGGCAAGGCTTTCAACACAGCACCCCAATTCGGGCAAGGAGCAGGAGAAAGGAAGAGCATCTTTTCGTCCTGCCACGTTCTTCTGGGCGACACGCCTATCCGCCTCTTGGCTCCCTGCAAGGCTGTAAGCACGGCAGCGGTACTTGGAAGTGAGAAGGCAGGTGCAGAGAGCACCGCGATCTGCCGGCGCTGTGCAGGCTGTAAAGGAAAGAGGGCTACCACTAGGATGTGCTGCAAATACAGGTTCCCAGGCGTCGACGGTAAGCTCCGGGTAAGCTCGTTGAGCTACAACTGTTCTCAGGGCGAGACTTAGCTGAGAAGCTTTCCCTTCAGATTCAGGCTACAGGGCAGAGCGAATGTGCTGCTCCCTAGCGCTGAGAGAGAAAGTGCAGAGCCCAGGCGTGTTTGGGCAGAGGCAGCAGGCTGGAGCATTTCTCTGGCGGCACCGTGCTCTCTGGGCGACAAGTAGACACCGCTTCCACTCCGGCACAATGAAGGCGCAGAGCACGGAGCTGCTATGCGCACGGCACAGGCTGCAAGAGGAAGCGTGGCTGCCTCTCGCTTGTGTGCGGATTCACGTTAGCACTTGCAAACAGAAAGTTCCACCTGCGGCTACTTGTGCTGCTACCTAGTTCTCTTCCAGCTTTCCCTGGAAAGCATTGTGCCCAGCTTTATGCTCGGAGATGCAGAGCTGACAATGGTAGATGCAGCGGAGACTGGAAATACAGAGTGCAGCCGAGAGTTGCTGCTGCTTTGACGTGAGGCAAGGGGAAATGAAAGTGCAGCCCAGCAGAGGCTTTGACTGCTGGAGCCTTTTTCTTTGGCAGCAGCTGCAAGGGAGCTCTCTGGCAAGGGAGCTGCGAGAGTGAAGAAGGGGACGGTCGGTCTATGGGAGAAGGAAGCTGCCGAGGCGCAGTGTGTTGTGCTCAGTTTCAAGGCTGCCTGGAGGAGGGGGGTGCTTGAAGAACGCCTTCTTTCTGGACGCCTCCTTCTGCCTGTGCTCCAGCTGCATGCACTCTGCAGCACGGAAGGTTTAGGAAGCTGCTTCTGGCCAGCTTGTGTCCACGAGTGCAAGGGCTGCGCCTTCCTTTCGGAAGCAGCCAGAGCCTTCTCAGCTGCAGCTGCTTGTGAAGCAGCTCTTGGCTGGACATTTGAAATTGGCTGCCCTCAGTGCATGAGCCCGTGCCCAGCTGCTTGCTTCTTCGCCTTCTGTGCTCTGGACAGAAGTGAAGCCCAGGCATAGCTTGGAGCTTTGCTGCTCTTCAGCGTGAACACTGCACGCAGCCACAGTGTGCTGTGCAGGGATTTTCCTCAGCTCAACGTACAACAAGCATTTTCTTGCTGTTTCACCGAGTCCAAGCTGTCCGTGGAGCTCTCGCTCAGCGAAAAGCGTTTGGAGAGAAACACTTGCTGCAGTAGCTTTTCGCTGGGCAAGGCTTTCAACACAGCACCCCAATTCGGGCAAGGAGCAGGAGAAAGGAAGAGCATCTTTTCGTCCTGCCACGTTCTTCTGGGCGACACGCCTATCCGCCTCTTGGCTCCCTGCAAGGCTGTAAGCACGGCAGCGGTACTTGGAAGTGAGAAGGCAGGTGCAGAGAGCACCGCGATCTGCCGGCGCTGTGCAGGCTGTAAAGGAAAGAGGGCTCCCACTAGGATGTGCTGCAAATACAGGTTCCCAGGCGTCGACGGTAAGCTCCGGGTAAGCTCGTTGAGCTACAACTGTTCTCAGGGCGAGACTTAGCTGAGAAGCTTTCCCTTCAGATTCAGGCTACAGGGCAGAGCGAATGTGCTGCTCCCTAGCGCTGAGAGAGAAAGTGCAGAGCCCAGGCGTGTTTGGGCAGAGGCAGCAGGCTGGAGCATTTCTCTGGCGGCACCGTGCTCTCTGGGCGACAAGTAGACACCGCTTCCACTCCGGCACAATGAAGGCGCAGAGCACGGAGCTGCTATGCGCACGGCACAGGCTGCAAGAGGAAGCGTGGCTGCCTCTCGCTTGTGTGCGGATTCACGTTAGCACTTGCAAACAGAAAGTTCCACCTGCGGCTACTTGTGCTGCTACCTAGTTCTCTTCCAGCTTTCCCTGGAAAGCATTGTGCCCAGCTTTATGCTCGGAGATGCAGAGCTGACAGTGGTAGATGCAGCGGAGACTGGAAATACAGAGTGCAGCCGAGAGTTGCTGCTGCTTTGACGTGAGGCAAGGGGAAATGAAAGTGCAGCCCAGCAGAGGCTTTGACTGCTGGAGCCTTTTTCTTTGGCAGCAGCTGCAAGGGAGCTCTCTGGCAAGGGAGCTGCGAGAGTGAAGAAGGGGACGGTCGGTCTATGGGAGAAGGAAGCTGCCGAGGCGCAGTGTGTTGTGCTCAGTTTCAAGGCTGCCTGGAGGAGGGGGGTGCTTGAAGAACGCCTTCTTTCTGGACGCCTCCTTCTGCCTGTGCTCCAGCTGCATGCACTCTGCAGCACGGAAGGTTTAGGAAGCTGCTTCTGGCCAGCTTGTGTCCACGAGTGCAAGGGCTGCGCCTTCCTTTCGGAAGCAGCCAGAGCCTTCTCAGCTGCAGCTGCTTGTGAAGCAGCTCTTGGCTGGACATTTGAAATTGGCTCCCCTCAGTGCATGAGCCCGTGCCCAGCTGCTTGCTTCTTCGCCTTCTGTGCTCTGGACAGAAGTGAAGCCCAGGCATGGCTTGGAGCTTTGCTGCTCTTCAGCGTGAACACTGCACGCAGCCACAGTGTGCTGTGCAGGGATTTTCCTCAGCTCAACGTACAACAAGCATTTTCTTGCTGTTTCACCGAGTCCAAGCTGTCCGTGGAGCTCTCGCTCAGCGAAAAGCGTTTGGAGAGAAACACTTGCTGCAGTAGCTTTTCGCTGGGCAAGGCTTTCAACACAGCACCCCAATTCGGGCAAGGAGCAGGAGAAAGGAAGAGCATCTTTTCGTCCTGCCACGTTCTTCTGGGCGACACGCCTATCCGCCTCTTGGCTCCCTGCAAGGCTGTAAGCACGGCAGCGGTACTTGGAAGTGAGAAGGCAGGTGCAGAGAGCACCGCGATCTGCCGGCGCTGTGCAGGCTGTAAAGGAAAGAGGGCTACCACTAGGATGTGCTGCAAATACAGGTTCCCAGGCGTCGACGGTAAGCTCCGGGTAAGCTCGTTGAGCTACAACTGTTCTCTGGGCGAGACTTAGCTGAGAAGCTTTCCCTTCAGATTCACGCTACAGGGCAGAGCGAATGTGCTGCTCCCTAGCGCTGAGAGAGAAAGTGCAGAGCCCAGGCGTGTTTGGGCAGAGGCAGCAGGCTGGAGCATTTCTCTGGCGGCACCGTGCTCTCTGGGCGACAAGTCGCCACCGCTTCCACTCCGGCACAATGAAGGCGCAGAGCACGGAGCTGCTATGCGCACGGCACAGGCTGCAAGAGGAAGCGTGGCTGCCTCTCGCTTGTGTGCGGATTCACGTTAGCACTTGCAAACAGAAAGTTCCACCTGCGGCTACTTGTGCTGCTACCTAGTTCTCTTCCAGCTTTCCCTGGAAAGCATTGTGCCCAGCTTTATGCTCGGAGATGCAGAGCTGACAGTGGTAGATGCAGCGGAGACTGGAAATACAGAGTGCAGCCGAGAGTTTCTGCTGCTTTGACGTGAGGCAAGGGGAAATGAAAGTGCAGCCCAGCAGAGGCTTTGACTGCTGGAGCCTTTTTCTTTGGCAGCAGCTGCAAGGGAGCTCTCTGGCAAGGGAGCTGCGAGAGTGAAGAAGGGGACGGTCGGTCTATGGGAGAAGGAAGCTGCCGAGGCGCAGTGTGTTGTGCTCAGTTTCAAGGCTGCCTGGAGGAGGGGGGTGCTTGAAGAACGCCTTCTTTCTGGACGCCTCCTTCTGCCTGTGCTCCAGCTGCATGCACTCTGCAGCACGGAAGGTTTAGGAAGCTGCTTCTGGCCAGCTTGTGTCCACGAGTGCAAGGGCTGCGCCTTCCTTTCGGAAGCAGCCAGAGCCTTCTCAGCTGCAGCTGCTTGTGAAGCAGCTCTTGGCTGGACATTTGAAATTGGCTCCCCTCAGTGCATGAGCCCGTGCCCAGCTGCTTGCTTCTTCGCCTTCTGTGCTCTGGACAGAAGTGAAGCCCAGGCATGGCTTGGAGCTTTGCTGCTCTTCAGCGTGAACACTGCACGCAGCCACAGTGTGCTGTGCAGGGATTTTCCTCAGCTCAACGTACAACAAGCATTTTCTTGCTGTTTCACCGAGTCCAAGCTGTCCGTGGAGCTCTCGCTCAGCGAAAAGCGTTTGGAGAGAAACACTTGCTGCAGTAGCTTTTCGCTGGGCAAGGCTTTCAACACAGCACCCCAATTCGGGCAAGGAGCAGGAGAAAGGAAGAGCATCTTTTCGTCCTGCCACGTTCTTCTGGGCGACACGCCTATCCGCCTCTTGGCTCCCTGCAAGGCTGTAAGCACGGCAGCGGTACTTGGAAGTGAGAAGGCAGGTGCAGAGAGCACCGCGATCTGCCGGCGCTGTGCAGGCTGTAAAGGAAAGAGGGCTCCCACTAGGATGTGCTGCAAATACAGGTTTCCAGGCGTCGACGGTAAGCTCCGGGTAAGCTCGTTGAGCTACAACTGTTCTCAGGGCGAGACTTAGCTGAGAAGCTTTCCCTTCAGATTCACGCTACAGGGCAGAGCGAATGTGCTGCTCCCTAGCGCTGAGAGAGAAAGTGCAGAGCCCAGGCGTGTTTGGGCAGAGGCAGCAGGCTGGAGCATTTCTCTGGCGGCACCGTGCTCTCTGGGCGACAAGTAGACACCGCTTCCACTCCGGCACAATGAAGGCGCAGAGCACGGAGCTGCTATGCGCACGGCACAGGCTGCAAGAGGAAGCGTGGCTGCCTCTCGCTTGTGTGCGGATTCACGTTAGCACTTGCAAACAGAAAGTTCCACCTGCGGCTACTTGTGCTGCTACCTAGTTCTCTTCCAGCTTTCCCTGGAAAGCATTGTGCCCAGCTTTATGCTCGGAGATGCAGAGCTGACAGTGGTAGATGCAGCGGAGACTGGAAATACAGAGTGCAGCCGAGAGTTGCTGCTGCTTTGACGTGAGGCAAGGGGAAATGAAAGTGCAGCCCAGCAGAGGCTTTGACTGCTGGAGCCTTTTTCTTTGGCAGCAGCTGCAAGGGAGCTCTCTGGCAAGGGAGCTGCGAGAGTGAAGAAGGGGACGGTCGGTCTATGGGAGAAGGAAGCTGCCGAGGCGCAGTGTGTTGTGCTCAGTTTCAAGGCTGCCTGGAGGAGGGGGGTGCTTGAAGAACGCCTTCTTTCTGGACGCCTCCTTCTGCCTGTGCTCCAGCTGCATGCACTCTGCAGCACGGAAGGTTTAGGAAGCTGCTTCTGGCCAGCTTGTGTCCACGAGTGCAAGGGCTGCGCCTTCCTTTCGGAAGCAGCCAGAGCCTTCTCAGCTGCAGCTGCTTGTGAAGCAGCTCTTGGCTGGACATTTGAAATTGGCTGCCCTCAGTGCATGAGCCCGTGCCCAGCTGCTTGCTTCTTCGCCTTCTGTGCTCTGGAGAGAAGTGAAGCCCAGGCATGGCTTGGAGCTTTGCTGCTCTTCAGCGTGAACACTGCACGCAGCCACAGTGTGCTGTGCAGGGATTTTCCTCAGCTCAACGTACAACAAGCATTTTCTTGCTGTTTCACCGAGTCCAAGCTGTCCGTGGAGCTCTCGCTCAGCGAAAAGCGTTTGGAGAGAAACACTTGCTGCAGTAGCTTTTCGCTGGGCAAGGCTTTCAACACAGCACCCCAATTCGGGCAAGGAGCAGGAGAAAGGAAGAGCATCTTTTCGTCCTGCCACGTTCTTCTGGGCGACACGCCTATCCGCCTCTTGGCTCCCTGCAAGGCTGTAAGCACGGCAGCGGTACTTGGAAGTGAGAAGGCAGGTGCAGAGAGCACCGCGATCTGCCGGCGCTGTGCAGGCTGTAAAGGAAAGAGGGCTACCACTAGGATGTGCTGCAAATACAGGTTCCCAGGCGTCGACGGTAAGCTCCGGGTAAGCTCGTTGAGCTACAACTGTTCTCTGGGCGAGACTTAGCTGAGAAGCTTTCCCTTCAGATTCACGCTACAGGGCAGAGCGAATGTGCTGCTCCCTAGCGCTGAGAGAGAAAGTGCAGAGCCCAGGCGTGTTTGGGCAGAGGCAGCAGGCTGGAGCATTTCTCTGGCGGCACCGTGCTCTCTGGGCGACAAGTAGACACCGCTTCCACTCCGGCACAATGAAGGCGCAGAGCACGGAGCTGCTATGCGCACGGCACAGGCTGCAAGAGGAAGCGTGGCTGCCTCTCGCTTGTGTGCGGATTCACGTTAGCACTTGCAAACAGAAAGTTCCACCTGCGGCTACTTGTGCTGCTACCTAGTTCTCTTCCAGCTTTCCCTGGAAAGCATTGTGCCCAGCTTTATGCTCGGAGATGCAGAGCTGACAGTGGTAGATGCAGCGGAGACTGGAAATACAGAGTGCAGCCGAGAGTTGCTGCTGCTTTGACGTGAGGCAAGGGGAAATGAAAGTGCAGCCCAGCAGAGGCTTTGACTGCTGGAGCCTTTTTCTTTGGCAGCAGCTGCAAGGGAGCTCTCTGGCAAGGGAGCTGCGAGAGTGAAGAAGGGGACGGTCGGTCTATGGGAGAAGGAAGCTGCCGAGGCGCAGTGTGTTGTGCTCAGTTTCAAGGCTGCCTGGAGGAGGGGGGTGCTTGAAGAACGCCTTCTTTCTGGACGCCTCCTTCTGCCTGTGCTCCAGCTGCATGCACTCTGCAGCACGGAAGGTTTAGGAAGCTGCTTCTGGCCAGCTTGTGTCCACGAGTGCAAGGGCTGCGCCTTCCTTTCGGAAGCAGCCAGAGCCTTCTCAGCTGCAGCTGCTTGTGAAGCAGCTCTTGGCTGGACATTTGAAATTGGCTCCCCTCAGTGCATGAGCCCGTGCCCAGCTGCTTGCTTCTTCGCCTTCTGTGCTCTGGACAGAAGTGAAGCCCAGGCATGGCTTGGAGCTTTGCTGCTCTTCAGCGTGAACACTGCACGCAGCCACAGTGTGCTGTGCAGGGATTTTCCTCAGCTCAACGTACAACAAGCATTTTCTTGCTGTTTCACCGAGTCCAAGCTGTCCGTGGAGCTCTCGCTCAGCGAAAAGCGTTTGGAGAGAAACACTTGCTGCAGTAGCTTTTCGCTGGGCAAGGCTTTCAACACAGCACCCCAATTCGGGCAAGGAGCAGGAGAAAGGAAGAGCATCTTTTCGTCCTGCCACGTTCTTCTGGGCGACACGCCTATCCGCCTCTTGGCTCCCTGCAAGGCTGTAAGCACGGCAGCGGTACTTGGAAGTGAGAAGGCAGGTGCAGAGAGCACCGCGATCTGCCGGCGCTGTGCAGGCTGTAAAGGAAAGAGGGCTACCACTAGGATGTGCTGCAAATACAGGTTCCCAGGCGTCGACGGTAAGCTCCGGGTAAGCTCGTTGAGCTACAACTGTTCTCAGGGCGAGACTTAGCTGAGAAGCTTTCCCTTCAGATTCAGGCTACAGGGCAGAGCGAATGTGCTGCTCCCTAGCGCTGAGAGAGAAAGTGCAGAGCCCAGGCGTGTTTGGGCAGAGGCAGCAGGCTGGAGCATTTCTCTGGCGGCACCGTGCTCTCTGGGCGACAAGTAGACACCGCTTCCACTCCGGCACAATGAAGGCGCAGAGCACGGAGCTGCTATGCGCACGGCACAGGCTGCAAGAGGAAGCGTGGCTGCCTCTCGCTTGTGTGCGGATTCACGTTAGCACTTGCAAACAGAAAGTTCCACCTGCGGCTACTTGTGCTGCTACCTAGTTCTCTTCCAGCTTTCCCTGGAAAGCATTGTGCCCAGCTTTATGCTCGGAGATGCAGAGCTGACAGTGGTAGATGCAGCGGAGACTGGAAATACAGAGTGCAGCCGAAAGTTGCTGCTGCTTTGACGTGAGGCAAGGGGAAATGAAAGTGCAGCCCAACAGAGGCTTTGACTGCTGGAGCCTTTTTCTTTGGCAGCAGCTGCAAGGGAGCTCTCTGGCAAGGGAGCTGCGAGAGTGAAGAAGGGGACGGTCGGTCTATGGGAGAAGGAAGCTGCCGAGGCGCAGTGTGTTGTGCTCAGTTTCAAGGCTGCCTGGAGGAGGGGGGTGCTTGAAGAACGCCTTCTTTCTGGACGCCTCCTTCTGCCTGTGCTCCAGCTGCATGCACTCTGCAGCACGGAAGGTTTAGGAAGCTGCTTCTGGCCAGCTTGTGTCCACGAGTGCAAGGGCTGCGCCTTCCTTTCGGAAGCAGCCAGAGCCTTCTCAGCTGCAGCTGCTTGTGAAGCAGCTCTTGGCTGGACATTTGAAATTGGCTCCCCTCAGTGCATGAGCCCGTGCCCAGCTGCTTGCTTCTTCGCCTTCTGTGCTCTGGACAGAAGTGAAGCCCAGGCATGGCTTGGAGCTTTGCTGCTCTTCAGCGTGAACACTGCACGCAGCCACAGTGTGCTGTGCAGGGATTTTCCTCAGCTCAACGTACAACAAGCATTTTCTTGCTGTTTCACCGAGTCCAAGCTGTCCGTGGAGCTCTCGCTCAGCGAAAAGCGTTTGGAGAGAAACACTTGCTGCAGTAGCTTTTCGCTGGGCAAGGCTTTCAACACAGCACCCCAATTCGGGCAAGGAGCAGGAGAAAGGAAGAGCATCTTTTCGTCCTGCCACGTTCTTCTGGGCGACACGCCTATCCGCCTCTTGGCTCCCTGCAAGGCTGTAAGCACGGCAGCGGTACTTGGAAGTGAGAAGGCAGGTGCAGAGAGCACCGCGATCTGCCGGCGCTGTGCAGGCTGTAAAGGAAAGAGGGCTACCACTAGGATGTGCTGCAAATACAGGTTCCCAGGCGTCGACGGTAAGCTCCGGGTAAGCTCGTTGAGCTACAACTGTTCTCAGGGCGAGACTTAGCTGAGAAGCTTTCCCTTCAGATTCAGGCTACAGGGCAGAGCGAATGTGCTGCTCCCTAGCGCTGAGAGAGAAAGTGCAGAGCCCAGGCGTGTTTGGGCAGAGGCAGCAGGCTGGAGCATTTCTCTGGCGGCACCGTGCTCTCTGGGCGACAAGTCGCCACCGCTTCCACTCCGGCACAATGAAGGCGCAGAGCACGGAGCTGCTATGCGCACGGCACAGGCTGCAAGAGGAAGCGTGGCTGCCTCTCGCTTGTGTGCGGATTCACGTTAGCACTTGCAAACAGAAAGTTCCACCTGCGGCTACTTGTGCTGCTACCTAGTTCTCTTCCAGCTTTCCCTGGAAAGCATTGTGCCCAGCTTTATGCTCGGAGATGCAGAGCTGACAGTGGTAGATGCAGCGGAGACTGGAAATACAGAGTGCAGCCGAGAGTTGCTGCTGCTTTGACGTGAGGCAAGGGGAAATGAAAGTGCAGCCCAGCAGAGGCTTTGACTGCTGGAGCCTTTTTCTTTGGCAGCAGCTGCAAGGGAGCTCTCTGGCAAGGGAGCTGCGAGAGTGAAGAAGGGGACGGTCGGTCTATGGGAGAAGGAAGCTGCCGAGGCGCAGTGTGTTGTGCTCAGTTTCAAGGCTGCCTGGAGGAGGGGGGTGCTTGAAGAACGCCTTCTTTCTGGACGCCTCCTTCTGCCTGTGCTCCAGCTGCATGCACTCTGCAGCACGGAAGGTTTAGGAAGCTGCTTCTGGCCAGCTTGTGTCCACGAGTGCAAGGGCTGCGCCTTCCTTTCGGAAGCAGCCAGAGCCTTCTCAGCTGCAGCTGCTTGTGAAGCAGCTCTTGGCTGGACATTTGAAATTGGCTGCCCTCAGTGCATGAGCCCGTGCCCAGCTGCTTGCTTCTTCGCCTTCTGTGCTCTGGACAGAAGTGAAGCCCAGGCATGGCTTGGAGCTTTGCTGCTCTTCAGCGTGAACACTGCACGCAGCCACAGTGTGCTGTGCAGGGATTTTCCTCAGCTCAACGTACAACAAGCATTTTCTTGCTGTTTCACCGAGTCCAAGCTGTCCGTGGAGCTCTCGCTCAGCGAAAAGCGTTTGGAGAGAAACACTTGCTGCAGTAGCTTTTCGCTGGGCAAGGCTTTCAACACAGCACCCCAATTCGGGCAAGGAGCAGGAGAAAGGAAGAGCATCTTTTCGTCCTGCCACGTTCTTCTGGGCGACACGCCTATCCGCCTCTTGGCTCCCTGCAAGGCTGTAAGCACGGCAGCGGTACTTGGAAGTGAGAAGGCAGGTGCAGAGAGCACCGCGATCTGCCGGCGCTGTGCAGGCTGTAAAGGAAAGAGGGCTACCACTAGGATGTGCTGCAAATACAGGTTCCCAGGCGTCGACGGTAAGCTCCGGGTAAGCTCGTTGAGCTACAACTGTTCTCTGGGCGAGACTTAGCTGAGAAGCTTTCCCTTCAGATTCACGCTACAGGGCAGAGCGAATGTGCTGCTCCCTAGCGCTGAGAGAGAAAGTGCAGAGCCCAGGCGTGTTTGGGCAGAGGCAGCAGGCTGGAGCATTTCTCTGGCGGCACCGTGCTCTCTGGGCGACAAGTCGCCACCGCTTCCACTCCGGCACAATGAAGGCGCAGAGCACGGAGCTGCTATGCGCACGGCACAGGCTGCAAGAGGAAGCGTGGCTGCCTCTCGCTTGTGTGCGGATTCACGTTAGCACTTGCAAACAGAAAGTTCCACCTGCGGCTACTTGTGCTGCTACCTAGTTCTCTTCCAGCTTTCCCTGGAAAGCATTGTGCCCAGCTTTATGCTCGGAGATGCAGAGCTGACAGTGGTAGATGCAGCGGAGACTGGAAATACAGAGTGCAGCCGAGAGTTGCTGCTGCTTTGACGTGAGGCAAGGGGAAATGAAAGTGCAGCCCAGCAGAGGCTTTGACTGCTGGAGCCTTTTTCTTTGGCAGCAGCTGCAAGGGAGCTCTCTGGCAAGGGAGCTGCGAGAGTGAAGAAGGGGACGGTCGGTCTATGGGAGAAGGAAGCTGCCGAGGCGCAGTGTGTTGTGCTCAGTTTCAAGGCTGCCTGGAGGAGGGGGGTGCTTGAAGAACGCCTTCTTTCTGGACGCCTCCTTCTGCCTGTGCTCCAGCTGCATGCACTCTGCAGCACGGAAGGTTTAGGAAGCTGCTTCTGGCCAGCTTGTGTCCACGAGTGCAAGGGCTGCGCCTTCCTTTCGGAAGCAGCCAGAGCCTTCTCAGCTGCAGCTGCTTGTGAAGCAGCTCTTGGCTGGACATTTGAAATTGGCTGCCCTCAGTGCATGAGCCCGTGCCCAGCTGCTTGCTTCTTCGCCTTCTGTGCTCTGGACAGAAGTGAAGCCCAGGCATAGCTTGGAGCTTTGCTGCTCTTCAGCGTGAACACTGCACGCAGCCACAGTGTGCTGTGCAGGGATTTTCCTCAGCTCAACGTACAACAAGCATTTTCTTGCTGTTTCACCGAGTCCAAGCTGTCCGTGGAGCTCTCGCTCAGCGAAAAGCGTTTGGAGAGAAACACTTGCTGCAGTAGCTTTTCGCTGGGCAAGGCTTTCAACACAGCACCCCAATTCGGGCAAGGAGCAGGAGAAAGGAAGAGCATCTTTTCGTCCTGCCACGTTCTTCTGGGCGACACGCCTATCCGCCTCTTGGCTCCCTGCAAGGCTGTAAGCACGGCAGCGGTACTTGGAAGTGAGAAGGCAGGTGCAGAGAGCACCGCGATCTGCCGGCGCTGTGCAGGCTGTAAAGGAAAGAGGGCTACCACTAGGATGTGCTGCAAATACAGGTTCCCAGGCGTCGACGGTAAGCTCCGGGTAAGCTCGTTGAGCTACAACTGTTCTCAGGGCGAGACTTAGCTGAGAAGCTTTCCCTTCAGATTCAGGCTACAGGGCAGAGCGAATGTGCTGCTCCCTAGCGCTGAGAGAGAAAGTGCAGAGCCCAGGCGTGTTTGGGCAGAGGCAGCAGGCTGGAGCATTTCTCTGGCGGCACCGTGCTCTCTGGGCGACAAGTAGACACCGCTTCCACTCCGGCACAATGAAGGCGCAGAGCACGGAGCTGCTATGCGCACGGCACAGGCTGCAAGAGGAAGCGTGGCTGCCTCTCGCTTGTGTGCGGATTCACGTTAGCACTTGCAAACAGAAAGTTCCACCTGCGGCTACTTGTGCTGCTACCTAGTTCTCTTCCAGCTTTCCCTGGAAAGCATTGTGCCCAGCTTTATGCTCGGAGATGCAGAGCTGACAGTGGTAGATGCAGCGGAGACTGGAAATACAGAGTGCAGCCGAGAGTTGCTGCTGCTTTGACGTGAGGCAAGGGGAAATGAAAGTGCAGCCCAGCAGAGGCTTTGACTGCTGGAGCCTTTTTCTTTGGCAGCAGCTGCAAGGGAGCTCTCTGGCAAGGGAGCTGCGAGAGTGAAGAAGGGGACGGTCGGTCTATGGGAGAAGGAAGCTGCCGAGGCGCAGTGTGTTGTGCTCAGTTTCAAGGCTGCCTGGAGGAGGGGGGTGCTTGAAGAACGCCTTCTTTCTGGACGCCTCCTTCTGCCTGTGCTCCAGCTGCATGCACTCTGCAGCACGGAAGGTTTAGGAAGCTGCTTCTGGCCAGCTTGTGTCCACGAGTGCAAGGGCTGCGCCTTCCTTTCGGAAGCAGCCAGAGCCTTCTCAGCTGCAGCTGCTTGTGAAGCAGCTCTTGGCTGGACATTTGAAATTGGCTCCCCTCAGTGCATGAGCCCGTGCCCAGCTGCTTGCTTCTTCGCCTTCTGTGCTCTGGAGAGAAGTGAAGCCCAGGCATGGCTTGGAGCTTTGCTGCTCTTCAGCGTGAACACTGCACGCAGCCACAGTGTGCTGTGCAGGGATTTTCCTCAGCTCAACGTACAACAAGCATTTTCTTGCTGTTTCACCGAGTCCAAGCTGTCCGTGGAGCTCTCGCTCAGCGAAAAGCGTTTGGAGAGAAACACTTGCTGCAGTAGCTTTTCGCTGGGCAAGGCTTTCAACACAGCACCCCAATTCGGGCAAGGAGCAGGAGAAAGGAAGAGCATCTTTTCGTCCTGCCACGTTCTTCTGGGCGACACGCCTATCCGCCTCTTGGCTCCCTGCAAGGCTGTAAGCACGGCAGCGGTACTTGGAAGTGAGAAGGCAGGTGCAGAGAGCACCGCGATCTGCCGGCGCTGTGCAGGCTGTAAAGGAAAGAGGGCTACCACTAGGATGTGCTGCAAATACAGGTTCCCAGGCGTCGACGGTAAGCTCCGGGTAAGCTCGTTGAGCTACAACTGTTCTCAGGGCGAGACTTAGCTGAGAAGCTTTCCCTTCAGATTCACGCTACAGGGCAGAGCGAATGTGCTGCTCCCTAGCGCTGAGAGAGAAAGTGCAGAGCCCAGGCGTGTTTGGGCAGAGGCAGCAGGCTGGAGCATTTCTCTGGCGGCACCGTGCTCTCTGGGCGACAAGTCGCCACCGCTTCCACTCCGGCACAATGAAGGCGCAGAGCA
>NW_028120453.1:0-72087 GCF_965178545.1 Coloeus monedula
TGTAAAACCTCTTTTCAGGGCTTTGTTAACTTCATTTTTGTTAAGAATTGGGGAACGCAGAGAGACCTGTCACTTTTTTGCAGAATGCCATAGAAACTGCTACACTCACCTCAACAACAGTCCAAATAACCTTCTCTGCAAATACTGACCATATGCAGTTCTGGTTGATACAAACCCCCATTACCTAAGAAAAGGAACAACTCGGCAAGCAGTTTGCAAAGATGAACAACTTAGCACGACTGCGGCTGATGACATGCCCTGACTTTTTTTACCTTCAGCTGTGGGTGCCGTACCTTCCTACCCTCGCACATGCCACTCAAAGCTGCTTGCGTGGAGCTCTCGCACCACCTATGCCAGCAACTGTGCCAAGCCGCCACCCTTCTTCAGCACCATGGCACCTACCACAAGGTAGCTGAATCAGAGGGAAAAGGAGGTCGCCAATGGAGGGAAGTTGTTCCCCCTGACAGCTAAGCTCCGACTCCGGGGTCCCTTATGTCCTTCCCAGGATAGGCAGGAAAACGCCTCGGCGGAGCGCAGCGCTGGGCGGGAGCGGCCGGCAGAGCACCGAGCGCGCTCCCCACTCCCTCCCGCCCGCGCCGCTGCGGAGACCCCGGCTTCGCCGGAATCGGCCACGTGCTGCACGGAGGGCAGCGCGGCAAAGGCGGTCGCCCCTCGTTACCCTAGGAAGGCCGGCCTCGGATCCCCGCTCTCTCCACCGGCACGGGCAGTGCCGGCAGACTGTCGCTGCGGCCGCCGCTGGCCGAAAGCCTCGCCGCGCACCGCCCGGCCGGCCCCGCCGCTCCGCGGGGTCACACGGCACCTGCCGTGGGCGGCAGCCGAGCGACAGCAAGCAGAAGCGCTCACCGCCGCGCCACTCGCCGCCCCGCCCGGGCGCTCCTCTCCTCGCGCTACCACCATGGCGCCGGCCCGCCCCGCCTTCCCCGTCGCCTGCGGCGCAACGCGGGTGCTCCGAGCCACGCAGCACGCGTGCGGCCGGGCCCTGCCGGGCCGCAGGCGGAGCCGGGGTACGGCCCGGGCGGGAGAGCTTCCGGCGAGGCTGGGCGGGCGGCGAGCGCGGCCGAGCGGGAGCGCGCCAGGCGGGGTCGGCCGGCGGCGCGATGGGGAGCTAGATGGAGGCGGCAGCACCGCGCGGCATAAAAGAGCTGATCGTCCCGCAGCCGCCCGCTCCGCAGCCCCTCGGCTGCTGTCGAGAAGGGCCCCGGCCCTGGCCGCGCCGGTGGCGAGGTGGCTCCGCAGACCTCAGGCAGCCCTGGCGGGGCAGGGGAGCACTGCGAGCAGCCCCGGCGCCGCGCAGCCGTCTGTAACGCGCGGTGGGAGCCGCCGGCAACTATTTGACACCTCCCGGGGGGCTGGGGAGGAGCACGGAGACCACGCAGCAGGTCGCTGCCGTTAGGGAAAATTAATCCACCATGCCTGAGGTTGATGTCCGAAAAGGAGACAGAGGAGTCCTGCAACATTCTTCGACTACAGGGAGAGTCCCTGGGGCTTTTCCCATGGGGTCTGTGTAACGGTTGCGGGATGCAGCCCCTTTTTTATGCCAAGTTCCCGGCCACAACGCCCTCTTCCTTTTCTCCACTGGCTGAGGTATTAGGGGGATACAGACTTCCGGAACTGCCTACTCTATGCCCTCCTCTAATATGCACCCCCCTTTTGGCATCGAAAAGAAAGAAAAATAAACCATTCCTAATTCTATTAAGTCTTTGTTGCCTTGCTCTAGGTTCAGGAATTTAACACGGCCCTGATTAATCAACAGTCTCTGATGATTAGTAACAGTTCTAGAGAACTAATCGTTTCTTCTGCTACTTCACTCCGCATAAGTTCCTAGCCTTGTCTACAGGCCAATTCACACGGTCTGTTTGTAAAGACTCATCCATCTCATTCCTTTTAATCCCTCTTTTTTTATTTAATCTGTATTTGTCTTTACAAACCTTAATTACCATTGATTTAATTTTTTCTTCTTGAGTCTTCTGGGCTTTTGCTATTATTTGCAGTGACATCCTCTTCTGTCCTTTTGTAGTCGTTTCTGGATCAGGTAGGCATGGCTGCTACCTGCTGAAAGAGCTGCACCCAGCATGGTGTCACGTATGGTCAAAAGATTCGAGTTGCTATAGCATAGAAGAGGAGAAATGGCATTCATTTAGTGTTGGGGTCTCCCCCCCTGCCATGGAGCCCTGGGCGATGGGCCCTGGGGGGGAGACACGGGGTTTCCCTGCCCCTGGTCAGCTTCATTCCCCCTTGGTTGGTTTGTGTTCCCCGGTGTGGCCAAGGACCCTCGGGTCCCGTGACTGGGGGAGTTCCTGAGCAGAGCCCCGGCCATGTGGCTGGAGAAATAAAGACCTCTGAACCATCTACCACCAATCTGTCCATATCTACTTCTTTTCCACGGGATTCCTGGTTTGATATAGGCGTGTTACAGTAATCCCTGCTGTAACAATTTAGCCCATAGCTGGCCAGTTAGCCAGGAAAACATGTCCCATTACCATCCTTTCAACACTTGGACAGGTCCATGAGCTGAGGTTATTTCCTCTGTTATTTGTTTGACCATTTTCCGCTGTCATCTGCTTGCAAACAGCAGCTCGAGTCATTTAATTTCCCACAAACTCCTCCTTCTTCTGCTAACAGATCATCTAATACCATCCAATGTTGAAATACCGCTTTCCTCATTGAAGTGGATTGCTCAGCAAGACGGTCAAGAGCTGTGGCTGGCTGGTTGGTAATTATTTCTGAGACAGCTTGTACCCTAATTATCTCATTCAAATGATAAATGGGTTCCCAGGCATCTGGGATTAATTCCTTAGGTTGCCAAGTGGCTGGTCCATCATGTTGCGTAACTTGTTCTGGTGGCCATTCATCTTTTCCCCGTTTTGGGGTGCTCCCTGCAGCCAAGGCTGCATCAGCTGACTGCTTTTCTCGAATTAAATCATCACAGATTTGGATTCCTAAGCGATTTCCCTGAATTTGTAGTAGCAAAAAGAACAATGGTCTAAGATATACACCATATCCCTGACCAGTTTGGAGGTAACCTGAGCTAAGCATGTTGGCCACAAATCCAATCATGTCCTTTCAAAGCCCGTGTTCCATTAGCAAAGGGGCCTTCCTACCCTTGGTCATCAATTGGTGGGTCAAAATACAGCAGGATTCCCGGGCCTAACGGTCCTCCAACAATAGCTGCCCCACCCTAAGGGTCACAGCATTTGCATTTCCAAGCTCCCACACAGGGTTCCCATCTACATTTACATCTGCAAGTTGCTTGCTTGGATTTGGAGCAGAACTCACTAAAAGGCTTTGAGTTCCAATCCGCTGTTGCCATTCCCACTGCTAATCACAAACAACATGTCTTCTACTTGTGGGATTTTTGTGGGGACAGCTTAAAAATAGGTGGTCAAAAAAACCCCTTGTCCCTCCGCATTGCTTTACAGGCTTCCAAATGTTTTTGGTAAGTGTGGTAAGAACACCTTACGCAGCTACCATTAGTGAGCTGAACAGCTCTTTGATTGCAATTGTCTTGATATTTGGAACAATTGTAAGGAGGGCAATTGTGGGTCCAAACCCAATTGTTTAAAGCCAGAGGGAAAGTCAATTGACAAACGCCTTTTCCTACATAGACCCGCCCTGTCCTGTTTAGGCAATAAGTGCCTGTTGGAGAAGAATGAAGTGGCCATGTGTTGGGGAGGATGAAAGTTTGGTAAGAAAGTTTCACAGGTATGTAGGCTTGGCAGCAAGGTGTGAGAATGTAGAAGCTGGGGATGAGGTAGAAATGAAAGCAAGTTTTGATATAGAAGAAAAGGTGTTTTGCTGAAACAGTGATCGCTGAGTAACTGAGAAGGCAAAGGTTGGAGATGAGTTGGAAGGAGATTTTTAGGAGCAGGACAAAGGTATGTGATTACAAACAAAGACATGTTTTTCACCAAGTAAGTAAGTCTCAAGAAGAGCATAAGTGAATAGAAAAGGTGTCTTTCCCAAAAAGAAAGATATGGCAGGCAAACAAGAACTGTTGATGTAGCAAGAAGAAGAAAGGTCTAAGAATTTTCCACTGGAAGCTTAAATTGTAACTTACTCTTGTGATTGGATAATAATGACTATAATATGGTGATGGTAGTAGCTATGATAGGCTATAGGCCAATGTCAAGGTATTGTGTATGGTGCTTATTGGTTGTTACGTGCTAAGATACTCTGCAAAGAAAAGTATAGAATGCTCTGTAATTTGAACAGCAAGCGGCTTCAGGTATGCCTACAGCTGGAGCTGGCAGCTATAGGGCTGGCTCTGGATAGCCACTCCCTGAAATGCTGTAACTTTGCCTATGCAATAAACAGCTTTCAAGAGAGCCACCTGAAGTCCAGACATCCTTCGTGAAACCTTCTCCTATAGCCATGGACTTCCTTCTTTGGCCCCAAATCCCAAACTAGTATGGACCTGATGTCAGGTGTTGAGCCACCACTTAGGTTCAGCTGGGCTAGCCAACCGTAGGCACTCTTCAGATCCTCCTGGCCCTCCACAGAGCCAGCAATTGCTAAGGTGAAAAACTTTTGCTACTTCTTCTGCTAAGGCTGCAAACTGATTCTCCCACTCCTGGCCTAAACTTAGCTGACCATATAAAAGTAGAACTAGTAAGGAAAATATTTTAATAATGTGATCTAATTAGCTAGTCTAATTTTCCCGTTGTCTTCTGCACCACCTGTGGCAATTGAAGACACAGAAACCACTTAACATAAAAGAATCCAGCAAGTATTAGCGCCCCAGTGAGTGGAGATTCTAGAGGAGGGATACCCATAGAGACTATTTCAGCAGGTGGTCTGTGGGTAGGCACGCAGGGCTTCCTCTGATGTCGAAGCACTGGCCCACTCCTGCAGAGTGTCAGTCACAGCCTCCCGGCCTTCTCCTCCAGCTGAGATGTGCAAATCTCTGAGGCTTCAGAGACCTTGACGCGAGAGTGACGGGTCCACCTGTGTCCAGCTGTCTTCATGGCTGTTTCTGTCGTCAGTGACACTTGGAATGGGCCACGCCATTTCAGAACCACTGGCGCTTCTTTCTGCTCCTTAACTAGGACTCAATCTCCTGGTTGGATGTTACAAGCAGCAAAGTCCAAAGGTGGGGCTTGTGCCAGCTGAGCTTCCTGTTGAAGGGGTTTCACAAGAAGCAGTATCCTGGCCACAGATGGTTTTAAATATATATCACTTACCTCTACTCCCCCACTAGGTTGAGACTTAGCCGGGTAATTCATAACAACGACGGAAAGGGGGAGAACGGAATCCCTCTTCTGGGTCGGGCTCTCATTCTCGCCAAAGCCAATGTCCAAAGCCCTAGCCATGGCATCTTGGTTTCTATTACCAGCTTCAAAAGGTGTTTATTTCTCTATTCATTGTTTTCTACCCGAGCCGAGCTCTGGGGGTGCCAGGGCCTATGGAGGTTCCATTGTGTTCCTAAAGAAGCCAAAACCCCTTGAAGGGTCTTTCCTGTCAAATGAGTTCCCCTATCTGAGTCTATTGCTTCTACAATGCTGTATCTTGGAAAGATTTGTTCCAAAAATGCCTTAATACCTGATCCTGTCGTTGCTGAAGCAGTTGGAAATGCTTCTGGCCACCTTGCTAGCTGACATACCATTACCAGAAGAGATGAAGCCTTCCCACTTGGGGCATCTCAGGAAAATCCACCTGGCATCTTTGGAAGGGACCTGCAGCCCAAGGCCTCCCTCCCCTGGCAAGTTACTTTGTAACTTGGCTGTTTGCTTTAGCACAGATCAAGCAACCTTCAACAGCTCGTTTTGCCAGTCTAAAAAGACCCCCAGCAACATCCAGCATGAGGAAGGCTTCTGCCAATCCTCAGGAGGTGCAAGGACTCTCTTCACGGAGTGCTTTTACTACTGGTAGGGCCAAAGCTTCTGGTATCTCTTGCTTGCCATCCCTTGTAAACCAATTATTGCCTTTTTTCTCTGCCACACGGCTTTTAACTGTATCTCAAACTCCTCTGGGAGAAAAGACAGCTTCCCGGCCAGTGATGGAGTCACTGCGAGCAAAGGGGGCATCTTGGAGAGTTTTGGCAGAAGTGTTGCTTTCTGACTTTCTTCATCCACCAAAAAGGAGACAGAGGAGGCCTGTAACATTCTTCAACTACAGGGAGAGGCCATGGGGCTTTTGCCATGGAGTCTCTCAACTGATTGCGGGACGCAGCCCCCTTTTGATGCAAAGTTCCCTGGCAACAGCACCCTCGGAGGTACTCGGGAATTACAGACAGACTTCTGGAACTGCCTACTCTAGGCTCCCCTCTAATATGCACCCCCCTCTTGGTATGGAAAAGGAAGAAAACGAAACTATTCCTAATGCTATTAAGTCTTTGCTGCCTTGCTCTAGGTTCAGCAATTTAACACGGCCTTGGCTGAGCAACAGTCTCTGTCGATTAGTAACAGTTTCTAGAACTAAGACTTTCTTCTGTTACTCCCCTACCAGTAAATTCCTAGCCTTGTCTAAGGACAGATTCACACGGTCTCTTTGTAAAGACACATCTATGTTACTCCTTTCACTCCCACACCTTCTTGGCAGTAGGACGGCTCCCCCCGGCACAGCACCTGGCACAAAACCCCCCTATGCACATACACACACACCTGCACTTACCCTGCACTCCGCTGCACACACACACACACACCTCCCGCACACTAACACCCCCCTCCACATCCCTGCCATGCTACTTGCAGTGGCCCCGCCCCTGCCATCCCGGCCGGCTGGCAGCACTCACTCCTCACGTGCTTCCCCATGCCTTGCATTTCCTTGCTGCCCCCTCTGTAGCCTTCCCTCAACCTGCCTTTTCTCCCCTGCCTTGCATTGACTTGCTCACCCATCCCCCACCTGACTTCCTTTCACATTCGTCTAGCTCTGGCCTCACCTTTCCTTTTCCTTCTAGGACCCTCATTGCCTCGCCTCGCCTCGCCAAGCAAGGCCACACAGAGCAGTTGGTCCTGGCCGCTTTTGTGTGCCAGCAGTCCTCGAATGTACTTCTCACCTGCCTTGCCTATCCTTGCCTTGCCTTGGCAACACAACAGTTTCCTTGCCGTGCCCTGCTAGCTCTCTGGAGCCTTGCATTCCTTTGCACGTCCATGCCCCGCCCTTGACCTGCCTACTGCTTTCCTCCAGGGCCTTGGATTGCCGAGCCCTTCTTGTTTCTGCCTGGCCTTCCCATCAGTGGACTTCCCTTCCTACGGCCAGCCTTGCCTCTAACGTCTGGGCCTTCTCTTGCCTACCACTCCATTTGCTTTCCCCTCACTGCTCTGGCCTTGCTTACCTCTCCCTTGACTTGCCCACAATTGCCTGCACTTGCTTTGCAGCGCCTTGCCTGCATGGAAGGCGAGGGCAAGAGTGGTAGGCAGGGCAAAGCAAAGCCAGCAAGTTGTAGGTAGTGCAAGGCAAGGCAGCAGAGGCAAAGGAAGCAGAGCAAGGGTAGCTCAAGAAGAACTAGACAAGGTACTGAAGGCAAGGCAAGGCCAAGAGACTCGGAGTGCCTTTCCTTGCCAAGGCAAGGACATAGTGCCAGTGTTGCTGGAGCAGATGTTAAGGTAGCATGGGGAGGAATAGTCCAGCAAGACATTTCTCTTCTGGCCCCTGGGCGTGTAGGGGCAATTGTTGGATCTATTCTATACTGGAGGTGGATCAGTGGATGGATGTGTTGTATTTTGGAGGAGGGGATGCCATTTCTTTGGAGATGGGCTTGTAGTTGCTCTCTTTGGCAAGGAAAGCAGGTTTGGATGTGCACATCAGGTGCTCTTAGGGATTTTAAAGGCTTTTCCCAAGAGGCAGAGCTCTCTCTGGCTTAGAGCTGTTGAGCTGTCCGTGGGAATGCAAAGGCCAAGCTTGTGAGCCTTTTGTCCTGGTGCCTTTAGTGTGTGAGCAGTCCGTGGTGCCGTTGTCTTTGGATGCTGACTCTGGGAGAGGGAAGGCTTAGGATGGTAGCTAGAGCTGAGAAGGAAAGTGCTGAGAACAGCGTGTGTGCTGCTAGTTTGGGGGGTGCAGTTGAACTTGCAGGCAGCAAGATCTTCCTCAGCCCGCACTGTTTTGAGCTCTGTTTTTGCCAGATGGTTTCAAGTTGGTGGGCAGAATCTGCGAGAGGGCAAAGATTGGTTTGGGCCAAAGAGGTTTGTCTGCCTCTTGGAGTGCGGTATAAAGAAGAGTCCGCTCTTGGAAGGGGAAGATGAGGGAAATCTTTTTCTCCTGAGGTGCTGTTGATTTGAGTGCAGGGACGTTTGCAACTTGCCTCTGCCCTTGGGGTGGTTTCGAGCAGCGCCAGGCGCTTGGCCTTCTTTTGCAAGTCGTCAGCGCCATCGTGTGCTTGTTTCGAGGAGCGCTGACAGTGCCGGGGAAAAAGCCAAGCGCTTCGCTGGCGCCGCCCCAAGTCGTGTGCGAGCAGTTGGTGGAAGAGCTCCGCTGTGCATCCTGCCTCTTGGAGACACAAAAGAATGTGATCCTGCGCGTAGCGGGGAAGCAAGAGGAATCTTTTCATTGTTGGCTGTGCAGTTACTAAGCGGCAAAAGTTAAGGCAGCTGCAGCACGGCCTCTTTCTTTCAGAACCTTTTCTGTGCCATCATGAACATGCTCAACATGCAACTCGCACCCACTGAACTGCATCAAAGGTCCTGGAGAGACGCACTTTCCTTCAAGCTCTAGGTACCATCCTACCCTCCACCTCTCGCCGATCCCAAAGCCCTTCCAAACATGCAGCAGCTGCACGCAGAGAACAAGTGCTAGAAGAAGGCGTTGGCCTTCAGAGTCCCTCTAAAGTCTGTAAACTAGGCGAAACATTGCAGTGACCAGCACTTTCCTTCGCAACTATCTACAGAGCGTCATCACATTCTCTCAGAGTGGCTAAAGTCCACCCTTGCAGCACAGCAGCGTTTCCGGCCACAGTTCGGATTGAGAGATGGGCCAGGTGAGAAAGCATTTGTTGACTATCCCTCGTCTCTGGAAGACTTGATACTCGCAGCGCAATCACGTCCACACACCTTCAGTGTGGCCAAGTTCAAGCAGCTAGAGCTCACAGAGACGGGAGAGGCAGGAGAGAAACCGTTCCAAAAGTACCGTGTACTTAGGGCAGCATTCAAACTGTGCACAGCACTCTACAGCACTGTAGACCGTGGCTTCTCTGACAAGACGTGCCATCCCGTTGTTGGCTCTCGCAGCTCGCTTGCTAGCTGCTCTCCTGAAGAAAAGAACTAGGAGGAAAAGCCAATGCTGGGCTGCACCTTCCCCTTGCCTCACGTAAAGCCACTTCAACTCCCCGCTGCACTCTCTACTTCCCCTCTCCTTGGCATCGACCGCTGTGTTTTCTGCATCTCGGAGCCCAAAGGTAAGCGCCACTGTTCCCAGGGATGCTTGGAAGAGGGAGAAGTAGTAGCACAAGTAGCTGCCGTTGAACTTCCTCCTTCTCAATGCTAACGTGAAGTCGGCAGGCAGGCGAGCGCCAGCCACGCTCCTTTCTCAGTTTGGACGCTGCGGACACGAGCCCGGTGCTCGGCGCCTTCGTTCGGCCTCTTTAGTAGCCATGTCGCGCTTTCATTCTGCCGGAGTCGAAGCGTCGTCTACTTGTGGCACAAAGAGCACGGTGCCGGCAGCCAAATGCTCCAGCCGACTGCTTCTGCCGACACACGCCTGGGCTATGCACTTTCCCTCTCAGCGACATACAGCTCTAAATGTAAAGGGAAAGATTCTCGGCTACGTCTGGCACAGAGAACAGTTTTAGTTCAACGGGCTTACCCAGAGCATGCCCCCGGACGCGTGGAAACCTGTATTTGCACCACATTCCAGTCGCAGTCCTCTTTCCTTTACAGCCTGCACAGCGCCGGCAGATGGCCGTGCGCTCTGCACCTGCCTTCTCACTTCCAAGTAGCACCGCGCACATTCGAGCCTTGCAGGGACAGAAGACGCGGCTAGGCGTCTCGCCCAGAAGAACGTGGCAGGGCGAAAAGGTGTTCTTCTTTTGTCTTCCTCGTCGCCCAGAGTGTGCTGCTGTGTTGAAAGTCTTGGCCAGCGAAAAGCTACTCCAGCAAGTGTTTCTCTCCTGATGCATTGCGCTGAGCGAGAGCTGAGGAAAATCCTTGCACAGCACCCTGTGGATGCGTGCAGTACACACGCTGAAGAGCGGCACGGCTAAAAGTCATCGCTGGGCTTCAGTTCTGTCCAGACAGCAGAAGGCGAAGAACGAAGCAGCTGGGCACCGGCTGCATGTACATAGTGGAGCGAATTTCACATGTCCAGCCAAGAGCTGCTTCACAAGCAGATTCAGCTGAGAATGCTCTGGCTGCTTCACAAAGGAAGGTGCTGTGTTGCACTCCTGGACACTACCTGGTCAGAAGCAGGTTCTTACACCTTCAATGCTGCAGAGTCCATGCAGCTGGAGCACAGGCAGAAGGACGCGTCCAGCTAGAAGGCGTTCTTCAAGTAGCCCCCTCTTCCAAGTAGCCTTGAAACTGAGCACAACACACTGCGGCTCGGCAGCTTCCTTCTCAGATAGACGTGCCGTCACACTATTCACTCTCGCAGCTCCGTTGCCCGCTTGCAGCAGCTGCTCCCAAAGAAAAAAGCTCCAGAAGTAAAAGCCACTGCTGGGCTGCCCTTTCCCCTTGCCTCACGTGAAGCACCAGAAACTGTCCGCTGCACTCTCTATTCCCATTCTCCGTCGCATCTACCACTGTAATGTCTGCATCTCGAAGCATAAACCCCGGCACAGTTCTCTCCTGGGAAAGCTGGAAGAGAAATAGGTAGCCGCACAAGTAGCTGCAAGTTTCCGACTGCTAAGATGAATCCGAAAACAAGCGAGTGACAGGCACGCTTCCTCTTGCAGCCTGTGCGATGCACACAGCAGCTCCGTGCTCTGCCTTCGTTCTTACGCTCGTCGTAGCAGGTCGCGCTTTCGTTTTGCTGGAGACGACCCGTCGTCTACTTCTCGCCCAGAGAGCGCGGTGCCGGCAGCCAAATGCTGCAGGCTGCTGCTTCTGCCGACACACGCCTGGGCTATGCAATTTCTCTCGAGCGCTAGGTAGCACAACATTCTGTCTGCGTTGTGGTCTTTATCTTAAGGGAAAGATTCTCGGCTACGGCTCGCCCAGAGAACTGTTCCGGGACAATCCATGTGTTTTATTACCCCTTCTCGCAAGAAGACTGTGGTGCTGCGTTGGAACTGTTGGCCAGTGCAAGGCTAATCCATCATGTGCTTCCCTCCTGATGCATTTTGCTGAGCGAGAGCTGAGGAAAATCCGTGCACTGCGCACTGTGCATGCGTGCAGTATACACGCAGAAGAGCGGCAAAGCTCCTAGTCATCGCACACACCAGCCCAGTGGCCTGGGGCTGCGTTCTTCTCCCTTACCGGCGCTGGACAGAACTGAAGCATTCAGCTTTGGCTCACTTCAGTGTGTGTACTGCACGCATCCACAGTGCGCAGTGCACGGATTTTCCTCAGCGCTACGTGCAAGTACAGCCTTTCTGCTTCGCAGAGCCCAACTGTCCGCACAAGCTCTCGCTCAGAGAAATGTGTCAGGAGAGAAGCACTTGCTGCATTAGCCTTCCGCTGGCCAACAGTTGCAACGCAGCACATAGTCTTACTGCGAGAAGGGGTAAGAAAACGCACGCTTTCAGCACAGCAGCACAATCTGGGCGACGAGGAGGACAAAAGAAGACCATCTTTTCGTCTTTGCACGATTTTCTCTGCCACACATCTATCCACGTCTTTGCTCCCTGCAAGGCTCGAATGTGCGCGGTGCTACTTGGAAGTGAGAAGGCAGGTGCAGAGAAGCACTGCCATCTGCCGGCGCTGTGCAGCCTGTAAAGGAAAGAAAGACTACCCCTGGAATGTGGTGCAAATACAAGTTCCCACGGGTCGGGGTAAGCGCCGGCTAAGCCCGTTGAACTAGAGCTGTTCTCGGTGCCAGACGTAGCTGAGACTCTTTCCCTTTACATTCAGGCTACAAAGCAAAGAGAATGTGGTGCTACCAAGGGCAGCGAAGGAAAGTGCACAGCCCAGGTGTGTTTCGGAAGAGACAGCAACCTGGAGCGTTTCTCTGGAGGGTTTCTCTGCCGGCGTGCCCTCTGTGCGACAAGATGACGACGGTTCGACTCCGGCAGAATGAAAAGAACGAAATGGTACGAAGAGCATAAGAATGAAGGCAGAAGCACCTAGCTGGTGTGTGCATAGCACAGGCTGCAAGAGGAAGCGTGGCTGCCACTCGCTTGTTTTCAGATTCGAATTAGCAGTTGAAAACAGAAAGTTCAACTTGCAGCTACATGTGCTGCTACCTATTTCTCTTCCAGCTTTCCCTGGAAAGAATTGTGCCGGGGTTTATGCTTCGAGATGCAGACATTACAGTGGTAGATGCGACGGAGAATGGGAATAGAGAGTGCAGCGGACAGTTTCAGGTGCTTGACGTGAGGCAAGGGGAAAGGGCAGCCCAGCAGTGGCTTTTCCTTCTGGAGCCTTTTTCTTTGGGAGCAGCTGCTGCAAGTGGGCAACTGAGCTGCGAGAGTGAATAGTGTGAGAGAAGAAAGCTGCCGAGCCGCAGTGTGTTGTGCTCAGTTTCAAGGCTACTTGGAAGAGGGGGGTACTTGAAGAACGCCTTCTAGCTGGACGCGTCCTTCTGCCTGTGCTCCAGCTGCATGGACTCTGCAGCACTGAAGGTGTAAGAACCTGCTTCTGACCAGGTAGTGTCCAGGAGTGCAACACAGCACCTTCCTTTGTGAAGCAGCCAGAGCATTCTCAGCTGAATCTGCTTGTGAAGCAGCTCTTGGCTGGACATTTGAAATTCGCTTCACTGAGTACATGCAGCCGGTGCCCAGCTGCTTCGTTCTTCGCCTTCTGCTGTCTGGACAGAACTGAAGCCCAGCGATGCCTTTGAGCTTTGCCGCTCTTCAGCGCGAACACTGCACGCGGCCACAGTGCGCTGTGCACGGATTTTCCTCAGCTCGACGTACAGTCATTTTCTTGCTGTTCCACAGGGTCCAAACTGTCCGCGTAGCTCTCGCTCAGCGAAATGCGTCAGGAGAGAAACACTTGCTGGAGTAGCTTTTCGCTGGCCAAGACTTTCAACACAGCAGCACAATTCGGGCAAGAAGAAAGAGAAAGGAAGAATATCTTTTCGCCCTGCCACATTCTTCTGTGCGAGACGCCTAGCCGCGTCTTCTGTCCCTGCAAGGCTCTAATGTGCGCGGTGCTACTTGGAAGTGAGAAGGCAGGTGCAGAGCGCACGGCGATCTGACGGCGCTGTGCAGCCTGTAAAGGAAAGAGGACTGCCACTGGAATGTGGTGCAAATACAAGTTCCCACGCGTTGGGGACAAGCTCCGGTTAAGCCGGTTAAAATAAAGCTGTTCTCTGTGCCAGACGTAGCCGAGAAGCTTTCCGTAAAGATGCTGGCTACAAAGCAAAGAGAATGTGGTGTTACTTCAGCGCTAGAGAGAAATTGCGTAGCCCAGGCGTGTTTCGGCAGAAGCAGCAGCCTGCAGCATTTGGCTGCCGGCACCGCGCTCTCTGGGCGAGAAGTAGACGACGGGTCGTCTCCAGCAAAACGAAAGCGCGACCTGCTACGAAGGGCGTAAGAATGAAGGCAGAGCACCGAGCTGGTGTGTGCATCGCACAGGCTGCAAGAGGAAGCGTGCCTGTCACTCGCTTGTTTTCGGATTCACGTTAGCAGCTCGAAACTTAAAGTTCAACTTGCAGCTACATGTGCTGCTACCTATTTCTCTTCCAGCTTTGCCCTAGAAACAATTGCGGTTAGGTTTATGCTTCGCCATACGGCGGAGAAAGGAGAGTGCAGCGGACAGTTTCAGGTGCTTCACGTGAGGCAAGGGGAAAGTGCAGCCCAGCAGTGGCTTTTCTTTCTGGAGCCTTTTTCTTTGGGAGCAGCTGCTGCAAGCGGGCAACGGAGCTGCGAGAGTGCATAATGTGACGGCACGTCTATCTGAGAAGGAAGCTGCCGAGCCGCAGTGTGTTGTGCTCAGTTTCAAGGCTACTTGGAAGAGGGGGGTACTTGAAGAACGCCTTCTAGCTGGACGCGTCCTTCTGGGGGTGCTCCAGCTGCATGGACTCTGCAGCATTGAAGGTGTAAGAACCTGCTTCTGACCAGGTAGTGTCCAGGAGTGCAACACGGCACCTTCCTTTGTGAAGCAGCCAGAGCATTCTCAGCTGAATCTGCTTGTGAAGCAGCTCTTGGCTGGACGTGAAATTCGCTCCACTGAGTACATGCAGCCGGTGCCCAGCTGCTTCGTTCTTCGCCTTCTGCTGTCTGGACAGAACTGAAGCCCAGCGATGACTTTTAGCCGTGCCGCTCTTCAGCGTGTGTACTGCACGCATCCACAGGGTGCTGTGCAAGCATTTTCCTCAGCTCTAGCTCAGCAAAATGCATCAGGAGAGAAACACTTGCTGGTGTAGCTTTTCGCTGGCCAAGACTTTCAACACAGCAGCACACTCTGGGCGACGAGGAAGACAAAAGAAGAACACCTTTTCGCCCTGCCACGTTCTTCTGGGCGAGACGCCTAGCCGCGTCTTCTCTCCCTGCAAGGCTCTAATGTGCGCGGTGCTACTTGGAAGTGAGAAGGCAGGTGCAGAGAAGCACTGCCATCTGCCGGCGCTGTGCAGCCTGTAAAGGAAAGAGGACTGCCACTGGAATGTGGTGCAAATACAGGTTTCCACGCGTCGGGGCAAGCTCCGGCTAAGCCGGTTAAAATAAAGCTGTTCCCTGTGCCAGACGTAGCCGAGAAGCTTTCCGTAAAGATGCTGGCTACAAAGCAAAGAGAATGTGGTGCTACTTCAGCGCTAGAGAGAAATTGCTTAGCCAAGGCGTGTTTCGGCAGAAGCAGCAGCCTGCAGCATTTGGCTGCCGGCACCGCGCTCTCTGGGCGAGAAGTAGACGACGGGTCGTCTCCAGCAAAACGAAAGCGCGACCTGCTACGAAGGGCGTAAGAATGAAGGCAGAGCACCGAGCTGGTGTGTGCATCGCACAGGCTGCAAGAGGAAGCGTGCCTGTCACTCGCTTGTTTTCGGATTCACGTTAGCAGCTCGAAACTTAAAGTTCAACTTGCAGCTACTTGTGCTGCTCCCTATTTCTCTTCCAGCTTTCCCAGGAAAGAATTGTGCCGGGGCTTATTCTTCGAGATGCAGAGGTAACAGTGGTAGATGCGACGAAGAAAGGAAATAGAGAGTGCAGCGGACAGTTTCTGGTGCTTCACGTGAGGCAAGGGGAAAGGGCAGCCCAGCAGTGGCTTTTCCTTCTGGAGCCTTTTTCTTTGGCAGCAGCTGCTGCAAGCGGGCAACGGAGCTGTGAGAGTGAATAGTGTGACGGCACGTCTATCTGAGAAGGAAACTGCCGAGCCGCAGTGTGTTGTGCTCAGTTTCAAGGCTACTTGGAAGAGGGGGGTACTTGAAGAACGCCTTCTAGCTGGACGAGTCCTTCTGGGGGTGCTCCAGCTGCATGGACTCTGCAGCATTGAAGGTGTAAGAACCTGCTACTGGCCAGGTAGTGTCCAGGAGTGCAACAGCTGCGCCTTCCTTTGTGAAGCAGCCAGAGCATTCTCAGCTGAATCTGCTTGTGAAGCAGCTCTTGGCTGGACATGTGAAATTCGCTCCACTATGTACATGCAGCCGGTGCCCAGCTGCTTCGTTCTTCGCCTTCTGCTGTCTGGACAGAACTGAAGCCCAGCGATGACTTTTAGCCGTGCCGCTCTTCAGCGTGTGTACTGCACGCATCCACAGTGTGCTGTGCAAGGATTTTCCTCAGCTCTCGCTCAGCGCAATGCATCAGGAGAGAAACACTTGCTGGAGTAGCTTTTCGCTGGCCAAGACTTTCAACACAGCAGCACACTCTGGGCGACGAGGAAGACAAAAGAAGAACACCTTTTCGCCCTGCCACGTTCTTCTGGGCGAGACGCCTAGCCGCGTCTTCTGTCCCTGCAAGGCTCGAATGTGCGCGGTGCTACTTGGAAGTGAGAAGGCAGGTGCAGAGCGCACGGCCATCTGCCGGCGCTGTGCAGGCTGTAAAGGAAAGAGGACTGCGACTGGAATGTGGTGCAAATACAGGTTTCCACGCGTCCGGGGGCATGCTCTGGGTAAGCCCGTTGAACTAAAACTGTTCTCTGTGCCAGACGTAGCCGAGAATCTTTCCCTTTACATTTAGAGCTGTATGTCGCTGAGAGGGAAAGTGCATAGCCCAGGCGTGTGTCGGCAGAAGCAGTCGGCTGGAGCATTTGGCTGCCGGCACCGTGCTCTTTGTGCCACAAGTAGACGACGCTTCGACTCCGGCAGAATGAAAGCGCGACATGGCTACTAAAGAGGCCGAACGAAGGCGCCGAGCACCGGGCTCGTGTCCGCAGCGTCCAAACTGAGAAAGGAGCGTGGCTGGCGCTCGCCTGCCTGCCGACTTCACGTTAGCATTGAGAAGGAGGAAGTTCAACGGCAGCTACTTGTGCTACTACTTCTCCCTCTTCCAAGCATCCCTGGGAACACTGGCGCTTACCTTTGGGCTCCGAGATGCAGAAAACACAGCGGTCGATGCCAAGGAGAGGGGAAGTAGAGAGTGCAGCGGGGAGTTGAAGTGGCTTTACGTGAGGCAAGGGGAAGGTGCAGCCCAGCATTGGCTTTTCCTCCTAGTTCTTTTCTTCAGGAGAGCAGCTAGCAAGCGAGCTGCGAGAGCCAACAATGGGATGGCACGTCTTGTCAGAGAAGCCACGGTCTACAGTGCTGTAGAGTGCTGTGCACAGTTTGAATGCTGCCCTAAGTACACGGTACTTTTGGAACGGTTTCTCTCCTGCCTCTCCCGTCTCTGTGAGCTCTAGCTGCTTGAACTTGGCCACACTGAAGGTGTGTGGACGTGATTGCGCTGCGAGTATCAAGTCTTCCAGAGACGAGGGATAGTCAACAAATGCTTTCTCACCTGGCCCATCTCTCAATCCGAACTGTGGCCGGAAACGCTGCTGTGCTGCAAGGGTGGACTTTAGCCACTCTGAGAGAATGTGATGACGCTCTGTAGATAGTTGCGAAGGAAAGTGCTGGTCACTGCAATGTTTCGCCTAGTTTACAGACTTTAGAGGGACTCTGAAGGCCAACGCCTTCTTCTAGCACTTGTTCTCTGCGTGCAGCTGCTGCATGTTCGGAAGGGCTTTGGGATCGGCGAGTGGTGGAGGGTAGGATGGTACCTAGAGCTTGAAGGAAAGTGCGTCTCTCCAGGACCTTTGATGCAGTTCAGTGGGTGCGAGTTGCATGTTGAGCATGTTCATGATGGCACAGAAAAGGTTCTGAAAGAAAGAGGCCGTGCTGGAGCTGCCTTAACTTTTGCCGCTTAGTAACTGCACAGCCAACAATGAAAAGATTCCTCTTGCTTCCCCGCTACGCGCAGGATCACATTCTTTTGTGTCTCCAAGAGGCAGGATGCACAGCGGAGCTCTTCCAGCAACTGCTCGCACACGACTTGGGGCGGCGCCAGCGAAGCGCTTGGCTTTTTCCCCGGCACTGTCAGCGCTCCTCGAAACAAGCACACGATGGCGCTGACGACTTGCAAAAGAAGGCCAAGCGCCTGCCGCTGCTCGAAACCACCCCAAGGGCAGAGGCAAGTTGCAAACGTCCCTGCACTCAAATCAACAGCACCTCAGGACAAAAAGATTTCCCTCATCTTCCCCTTCCAAGAGCGGACTCTTCTTTATACCGCACTCCAAGAGGCAGACAAACCTCTTTGGCCCAAACCAATCTTTGCCCTCTCGCAGATTCTGCCCACCAACTTGAAACCATCTGGCAAAAACAGAGCTCAAAACAGTGCGGGCTGAGGAAGATCTTGCTGCCTGCAAGTTCAACTGCACCCCTCAAACTAGCAGCACACACGCTGTTCTCAGCACTTTCTATTCCTCCCCGTGCTACCTTAACATCTGCTCCAGCAACACTGGCACTATGTCCTTGCCTTGGCAAGGAAAGGCACTCCGAGTCTCTTGGCCTTGCCTTGCCTTCAGTACCTTGTCTAGTTCTTCTTGAGCTACCCTTGCTCTGCTTCCTTTGCCTCTGCTGCCTTGCCTTGCACTACCTACAACTTGCTGGCTTTGCTTTGCCCTGCCTACCACTCTTGCCCTCGCCTTCCATGCAGGCAAGGCGCTGCAAAGCAAGTGCAGGCAATTGTGGGCAAGTCAAGGGAGAGGTAAGCAAGGCCAGAGCAGTGAGGGCAAAGCAAATGGAGTGGTAGGCAAGAGAAGGCCCAGACGTTAGAGGCAAGGCTGGCCGTAGGAAGGGAAGTCCACTGATGGGAAGGCCAGGCAGAAACAGGAAGGGCTTGGCAAGTCAAGGCCTTGGAGGAAAGCGGTAGGCAGGTCAAGGGCGGGGCATGGCCATGCAAAGGAATGCAAGGCTCCAGAGGGCTCCAGAGGGCTAGCAGGGCAAGACAAGGAAAGTGTTGTGTTGCCAAGGCAAGGCCAGGCAAGGCAGGTGAGAAGTACATTCAAGGACTGCTGGTACACAAAAGTAGCCAGGACCAAGTGCTTTGTGTGGCCTTGATCCCGCGTGGGTCATGTCTCCTCTGCACCTCAAAGACTTGAGCTACCTGCTTTCCTTTGTAGGCAAAAGAACTCTCATTCTGGTCCCCGAGCTCAAGGGCAAAATGTGAATTGCCCTTGCAAGATTCAAGACATGCAAGGATTGCTCCCAGACCAAGGCTGCCCATAGAGATGAGTGTGGCAACACGCGTCCTCCCCTGGTCTTCCTCTCCTGTGATCCTGAAACACGGGAGATGCTTGAGAGCTTTGAGATTCCTAGGAGGAGCAGAAAGGGCAGGGCAAGGCCATGAAATGTCATTGAAAAGGGGTCTTGAATTCCAGGTGGGGGAGGGGTGAGCAAGGTCAGGCAAGGCAAGGGAGGGCTTCAAGGGCAGGGCAAGGCAAGTGGTGGCTTGGCGAGGTGAGGCGAGGCAAGGCAATGAGGGTCCTAGAAGGAAAAGGAAAGGTGAGGCCAGAGCTAGACGAATGTGAAAGGAAGTCAGGTGGGGGATGGGTGAGCAAGTCAATGCAAGGCAGGGGAGAAAAGGCAGGTTGAGGGAAGGCTACAGAGGGGGCAGCAAGGAAATGCAAGGCATGTGAGGAGTGAGTGCTGCCAGCCGGCCGGGATGGAGGAGTTTGAGATACAGTTAAAAGCCGTGTGGCAGAGAAAAAAGGCAATAATTGGTTTACAAGGGATGGCAAGCAAGAGATACCAGAAGCTTTGGCCCTACCAATAGTAAAAGCACTCCGTGAAGAGAGTCCTTGCACCTCCTGAGGATTGGCAGAAGCCTTCCTCATGCTGGATGTTGCTGGGGGTCTTTTTAGACTGGCAAAACGAGCTGTTGAAGGTTGCTTGATCTGTGCTGAAGCAAACAGCCAAGGTACAAAGTAACTTGCCAGGGGAGGGAGGCCTTGGGCTGCAGGTCCCTTCCAAAGATGCCAGGTGGATTTTCCTGAGATGCCCCAAGTGGGAAGGCTTCATCTCTTCTGGTAATGGTATGTCAGCTAGCAAGGTGGCCAGAAGCATTTCCAACTGCTTCAGCAACGACAGGATCAGGTATTAAGGCATTTTTGGAACAAATCTTTCCAAGATACAGCATTGTAGAAGCAATAGACTCAGATAGGGGAACTCATTTGACAGGAAAGACCCTTCAAGGGGTTTTGGCTTCTTTAGGAACACAATGGAACCTCCATAGGCCCTGGCACCCCCAGAGCTTGGCTCGGGTAGAAAACAATGAATAGAGAAATAAACACCTTTTGAAGCTGGTAATAGAAACCAAGATGCCATGGCTAGGGCTTTGGACATTGGCTTTGGCGAGAATGAGAGCCAGACCCAGAAGAGGGATTCCGTTCTCCCCCTTTCCGTCGTTGTTATGAATTACCCGGGTAAGTCTCAACCTAGTGGGGGAGTAGAGGTAAGTGATGTATATTTAAAACCATCTGTGGCCAGGATACTGCTTCTTGTGAAACCCCTTCAACAGGAAGCTCAGCTGGCACAAGCCCCACCTTTGGACTTTGCTGCTTGTAACATCCAACCAGGAGATTGAGTCCTAGTTAAGGAGCAGAAAGAAGCGCCAGTGGTTCTGAAATGGCGTGGCCCATTCCAAGTGTCACTGACGACAGAAACAGCCATGAAGACAGCTGGACACAGGTGGACCCGTCACTCTCGGGTCAAGGTCTCTGAAGCCTCAGAGATTTGCACATCTCAGCTGGAGGAGAAGGCCGGGAGGCTGTGACACTCTGCAGGAGTGGGCCAGTGCTTCGACATCAGAGGAAGCCCTGCGTGCCTACCCACAGACCACCTGCTGAAATAGTCTCTATGGGTATCCCTCCTCTAGAATCTCCACTCACTGGGGAGCTAATACTTGCAGCCATTGTTTCACGTTAAGTAGTTTCTGTGTCTTCAATTGCCACAGGTGGTGCAGAAGACAACGGGAAAATTAGACTAGCTAATTAGATCACATTATTAAAACATTTTCCTGAATAACTCTACTTTTATATGGTCAGCTAAGTTTAGGCCAGGAGTGGGAGAATCAATTTGCAGCCTTAGCAGAAGAAGTAGCAAAAGTTTTTCACCTTAGCAATTGCTGGCTCTGTGGAGGGCCAGGAGGATCTGAAGAGTGCCTACGGTTGGCTAGCCCAGCTGAACCTAAATGGTGGGTCAATGTGAGGGCCACAATACGATGGGATTTGGGGCCAAAGAAGGAAGTCCATGGCCACTTCATTCTTCTCCAACAGGCACTTATTGCCTAAACAGGACAGGGCGGGTCTATGTAGGAAAAGGCGTTTGTCAATTGACTTTCCCTCTGGCTTTAAACAATTGGGTTTGGACCCACAATTGCCCTCCTTACAATTGTTCCAAATATCAAGACAATTGCAATCAAAGAGCTGTTCAGCTCACTAATGGTAGCTGCGTAAGGTGTTCTTACCACACTTACCAAAAACATTTGGAAGCCTGTAAAGCAATGCGGAGGGACAAGGGGTTTTTTTGACCACCTATTTTTAAGCTGTCCCCACAAAAATCCCACAAGTAGAAGACATGTTGTTTGTGATTAGCAGTGGGAATGGCAACAGCGGATTGGAACTCAAAGCCTTTTAGTGAGTTCTGCTCCAAATCCAAGCAAGCAACTTGCAGATGTAAATGTAGATGGGAACCCTGTGTGGAAGCTTGGAAATGCAAATGCTGTGACCCTTATGGTGGGGCAGCTATTGTTGGAGGACCGTTAGGCCAGGGAAACCCGCAGTATTTTGACCTACCAATTGATGACCAAGGGTAGGAAGGCCCCTTTGCTAATGGAACACGGGCTTTGAAAGGACGATTGGATTTGTGGCCAACATGCTTAGCTCAGGTTACCTCCAAACTGGTCAGGGATATGGTATATCCCTGGGGTATATTAGACCGTTGTTCTTTTTGCTACTACAAATTCAGGGAAATCGCTTAGGAATCCAAATCTGTGATGATTTAATTCGAGAAAAGCAGTCAGCTGATGCAGCCTTGGCTGCAGGGAGCACCCCAAAACGGGGAAAAGATGAATGGCCACCAGAACAAGTTACGCAACATGATGGACCAGCCACTTGGCAACCTAAGGAATTAATCCCAGATGCCTGGGAACCCATTTATCATTTGAATGAGATAATTAGGGTACAAGCTGTCTCAGAAATAATTACCAACCAGCCAGCCACAGCTCTTGACCGTCTTGCTGAGCAACCCACTTCAATGAGGAAAGTGGCATTTTCAACATTGGATGGTATTAGATGATCTGTTAGCAGAAGAAGGAGGAGTTTGTGGGAAATTAAATGACTCGAGCTGCTGTTTGCAAGCAGATGACAGCGGAAAAGTGGTCAAATAACAGAGGAAATAACCTCAGCTCATGGACCTGTCCAAGTGTTGAAAAGATGGTAATGGGACATGTTTTCATGGTTAACTGGCCAGCTCTGGGCTAAATGAATACCATTTCTCCTCTTCTATGCTATAGCAACTCTAATCTTTTGACCATGCGTGACACCATGCTGGGTGCAGCTCTTTCAGCAGGTGGTCAAGGGGATGCTGCTAGCAGCCATGCCTACCTGATCCAGAAATGACTACAAAAGGACAGAAAAGGATGTCACTGCAAATAATAGCAAAAGCCCAGAAGACTCAAGAAGAAAAAATTAAATCAATGGTAATTAAGGTTTGTAAAGACAAATACAGATTAAATAAAAAAAGGAGGGATTAAAAGGAATGAGATGGATGAGTCTTTACAAACAGACCGTGTGAATCGGCCTGTAGACAAGGCTAGGAACTTATGCGGAGTGAAGTAACAGAAGAAACGATTAGTTCTCTAGAACTGTTACTAATCATCAGAGACTGTTGATTAATCAGGGCCGTGTTAAATTCCTGAACCTAGAGCAAGGCAACAAAGACTTACTTAATAGAATTAGAAATGGTTTTTTTCCTTCCTTTTCGATGCCAAAAGGGGGGTGCATATTAGAGGAGGGCATAGAGTAGGCAGTTCCGGAAGTCTGTATCTCCCGAATACCTCAGCCAGTGGAGAAAAGGAAGAGGGTGCTGTGGCTGGGAACTTGACATCAAAAGGGGGCTGCATCCCGCAACCGTTTGACAGACCCCATGGGAAAAGCCCCAGGGACTCTCCCTGTAGTCGAAGAATGTTGCAGGACTCCTCTGTCTCCTTTTCGGACATCAACCTCAGGCATGGTGGATTAATTTTCCCTAACGGCAGCGACCTGCTGCGTGGTCTCCGTGCTCCTCCCCAGCCCCCCGGGAGGTGTCAAATAGTTCCCGGCGGCTCTCACCGCGCGTTACAGACGGCTGCGCGGCGCCGGGGCTGCTCGCAGTGCTCCCCTGCCCCGCCAGGGCTGCCTGAGGGCTGCGGAGCCACCTCGCCACCGGCGCGGCCAGGGCCGGGGCCCTTCTCGACAGCAGCCGAGGGGCTGCGGAGCGGGCGGCTGCGGGACGATCAGCTCTTTTATGCCGCGCCGTGCTGCCGCCTCCATCTAGCTCCCCATCGCGCCGCCGGCCGACCCCGCCTGGCGCGCTCCCGCTCGGCCGCGCTCGCCGCCCGCCCAGCCTCGCCGGAAGCTCTCCCGCCCGGGCCGTGCCCCGGCTCCGCCTGCGGCCCGGCAGGGCCCGGCCGCACGCGTGCTGCGTGGCTCGGAGCACCCGCGTTGCGCCGCAGGCGACGGGGAAGGCGGGGCGGGCCGGCGCCATGGTGGTAGCGCGAGGAGAGGAGCGCCCGGGCGGGGCGGCGAGTGGCGCGGCGGTGAGCGCTTCTGCTTGCTGTCGCTCGGCTGCCGCCCACGGCAGGTGCCGTGTGACCCCGCGGAGCGGCGGGGCCGGCCGGGCGGTGCGTGGCGAGGCTTTCGGCCAGCGGCGGCCGCAGCGACAGTCTGCCGGCACTGCCCGTGCCGGTGGAGAGAGCGGGGATCCGAGGCCGGCCTTCCTAGGGTAACGAGGGGCGACCGCCTTTGCCGCGCTGCCCTCCGTGCAGCACGTGGCCGATTCCGGCGAAGCCGGGGTCTCCGCAGCGGCGCGGGCGGGAGGGAGTGGGGAGCGCGCTCGGTGCTCTGCCGGCCGCTCCCGCCCAGCGCTGCGCTCCGCCGAGGCGTTTTCCTGCCTATCCTGGGAAGGACATAAGGGACCCCGGAGTCGGAGCTTAGCTGTCGGGGGAACAACTTCCCTCCATTGGCGACCTCCTTTTCCCTCTGATTCAGCTACCTTGTGGTAGGTGCCATGGTGCTGAAGAAGGGTGGCGGCTTGGCACAGTTGCTGGCATAGGTGGTGCGAGAGCTCCACGCAAGCAGCTTTGAGTGGCATGTGCGAGGGTAGGAAGGTACGGCACCCACAGCTGAAGGTAAAAAAAGTCAGGGCATGTCATCAGCCGCAGTCGTGCTAAGTTGTTCATCTTTGCAAACTGCTTGCCGAGTTGTTCCTTTTCTTAGGTAATGGGGGTTTGTATCAACCAGAACTGCATATGGTCAGTATTTGCAGAGAAGGTTACGTGGACTGTTGTTGAAGTGAGTGTAGCAGTTTCTATGGCATTCTGCAAAAAAAGTGACAGGTCTCTCTGTGTTCCCCAATTCTTACCAAAAATGAAGTTAACAAAGCCCTGAAAAGAGGTTTTACAAAACTTCAGGGATTTTTTCCTGCGAGTACTGTGGAGACAACCATAGTCACCTTGTCTTTCCAAAAGTGAAGATTACATCTTTTTGTCCAAGAGCATCAAGTGCTTTTGATCAGCGTTTGTGTGCATGCATTAGCCTTGTTCTTGTTCTTCCTTGGAGAACTTTTACAATCCTCAGATGATCTGTGTAGGCTGCAGACTGCAGTGGTGAACTTGAAGGCTTCCAGCAGAAGGGAGATGCTGTCCACGTTTTGGATTTTCCTTAGTCTGAACCTTCAATGTCCAAGGCTTCACTTTTCAAGCAGTTGGAAGAGCTCCAAATGAAGATATGAACAGGTCTTAATTGACCTTGTCACCGCCTCAGTTGGTCAGGTAATGCTGCGCACTGGATTTAATTGCCTAGTGCAAGATGTGCTAAAAATATGTAAGAGTATCTCCTCGATTACCCTCCCAGAAGGGTTTGAATGGAGAACAAGGAGTTCCGAAGACAGGTATTTGGTGTACGAGAAGTAGAACTTAGTGGATTGCAGGGCACTGCATGCACAAATGTCTAAGGAGGATCCATCTTTTTATGCCCCATCTATGCTTGTTCTCATTTGAACTCCTGAACATTCTGGAGGTTGGTTTTGTTAGGGTTGTGGCTGGGGAAGGGGTGGTGGTGGGGGAGGGGTAGGTGTTGTTTCTGATCTTTTTAATTTCCAGGATAGTGTACAAAGAACTTGTGCCCACAACCAGCAGTATGAAGCAATGCAGGTATAAAAGAAGGTCACCGAAATGTCGGATAATATGAATCTGAAAGCGCTTCAGTATTTTACCCAGGAGTTTCACTGCAACAAGGTGATTGTCCTTGACAGAAATGTAGTGACAGGCTTATGCCATGCTAGAAGTGATGACCTTTCTCTGCCCCAAATTGACCAGCAAGATCTTTTGGCTCTTGATTGAAACCCCTGAGCCAGCTGTGTTTCAGGCTGCAGAAGCTGCAGGTGTTGTGGCAGACGCGGGGTGCAGCCCTGCCTGCCGGCCCCTACCTGGCGCACGCCGGTGGCAGCCGTCAGCGCCTGGGGTCCCCTGGAAGGGGGATTTAATCATTTCTTCTCTAGCATTTGCTTGTGTTTTGTCAAGATTCTTTAATTCACTAAATAGTAAATTTAAAAAATTAGCTGAATGATAATAATTTTGAAGTCTTCTGAGGCAGAACTGGGAAGGTTAGAACATATTTGTATGATTTCAAATATGTATAAATTCTTAAATGACAAACGTTAACAAACTGACAATGCAAGCAATTATGGTGACACTTTACATTTCATTGGTTTTCATGCAGCTCCATCCCATGTGTTGGTAGGTTCTTAAAAAGTGAAAATTTGGCCCACTAGACCGATTATTAAAAAGAAGTACAACTCCTTGGGGCTAACACAAAGGGACAGCGTCCACGTGAGTAAATGGTTATCACATTTAGATGTGATTCTGCTGCTTGCACTTTCTCTGCCCTCAAACTGCTTTCTTTATCGTCAATGCAGGGATGTTTGACATTCTTAGAAAAGAGAAAAGAAACAGATTTCCTCAAAAAAAAAAAAAAAAAAAAAAAAAGCCAGGTGAAATTAATGCAATGTTAATTGCATTAATTTATTCAGGTGGAGTTTTAGTTTTTATTCTATGAAGTGCTTGTTGCACCACTTTTGTTGTTTCCCACAGATTTGGAGTGGGATTTCCTCCAGTTGATTGTTCAGCAGAGGGAGTGAGACTGCCTTCAAAAGTTTTGCAGGAGTTGCATCTGTGAATCGGGCACATGAGTTGCCTTTTTTTTTCCCCCCCAGATTTTCGTAGGCTTCTGTTTTTCACCGTGGATCAGTTCACCTTGGATCAGTTTGCTCTTTTTGTTCCAGTGATTTTTTCTTTTGGACATGTGTCACGATCCGTTAATACAAGTAAGGGTCGTGATGGTTTGTTTACAGATCTCCGAGTGCAAAAGGACACAAGGGATTTCAGTTTTAATCAAAACAGTGCACCTTTGTTAAGTACCCACAACACGGTAATGCGATAGAGGAGAGAAAGAGAGAGAGAGATAAAGAAAAACAAAGTAAAAGAGTAGAGAGGAAGAAAGGGGGGGCAATGGCTACCAACGGATGAGACGAAGTCCTCGTGCTCTGCTGCCAATAGATTTGTCTTCTTTCCGTGGGGAGATCTCATCTCAGTTATTTCAGAAAGTCCCTTTATAGGCCTTTTTTGAAACGAGGGCCAACTGGCCAAGACCATATCTGTGTTTCGTAATAACATTGCAGAACTAAAAGCTAGCCCTAACTATCCCAGGTACATACCAAGCATGCCTTTCTCCTATGCTAACTATACTGCCTGCTATGGTTTGCGGCCTAGCAGCGTTAGCGCGTCTACTTCTGGCATGAGTTTAGCAGTGCTCTCGCTTCTGCTTTCTAGCTGTATCCCCACATCTCCCCCTTTTCCCCAAGAGGTGGGGCAAATCTACAGCCGTTGTTATGAGGCTCGTTGCTTTGGGAAACAGGTACAGGACAGGTGTAGAGGACAGGTCATTCCTTTCCGCTTCAGCGCAGTCCTTCCCGCCTGGGCAGCAAGAACGGCGCAGTCCACTGTGACCTGCACAAATTTCCTCAGGAATGCGTACCAGTTCCCAGCGGGCACACCTGCAGGCAACAGTTGGCAGACATCCCACCTTAGGCAGGTCGGAACTCCTGTGTTTAGCCTCTGTCCTCGGCGATGATCGTGAGGCAGATGAGGGATCTTCAGACCGTCTCTCACACCACCCCATGACTCACGATTGTCATCAGGAGAGCTCCATCAGCACGATTTCGTAGTGTTGTTGCGAAGTCTTCAGGACTCGTTAATGTTGGTAGCATATCCCAGAAAAGGGTAGAGAAAATAAGAAAAGAGAAAGAAAAGGAAAAAGAAGGAATAAGTAATTTTTAATCAAAATACACCTGTAATTTTTAATCATGTCTTATCTTATTTTAATACTCATGTAGTTCATCTTGTGTCAATAACCTTAGGGGTGTCCACAGTGGATGGGATAGTGTCCAAATTGTGCACATCTATTACAGATGTCAACCGTTTCATCATTCTGCAATTCATGATGTGTAAGATTGCTGATAAAACAAACCCAATCAAAAGTAAAATCAAGAGAACAAGGATGGGATGACACAATTTGTTCAGGACACCTGTAGCAGTAGGTGAGCACCCAAAAGGAGTATCCCACCAGCTGTGTCCAGCATCTTTCTTTCCTCTGTCTAGAAAACAATGTGTTTCTTTCCCATTGTGATGAACAGTTACCAAGGTTTTCTGTCTGTTTTTCTTGATCTTTTCCAAAATTCCAATGAAATCCTGGTGAAGCAACAAGTGCTTTACCTAAGTAAGGTTCATCCCAGTGGGGGTAGGCAATAATTGGTGGATCACTGTGTAATTGGACTGTAAAATACAATAAGAAGTAAGTGGGGCTAAATAAGAGAAATCACATCCTGTGCTTTTAGTCAAGTTACAAACACAAGAATTTGAATGAGTTTTAGTACCTACAACTAAATTTTCTATAAATACCTTATCACATGCAGTTCTTAAGCATGCACATCCATTGCCTATATACACAAGCAGTGTTTCAGGAATCTTGTTAGGATGAATTTCAAAAGGACAGATACTTTGTTCTGTGTCCAAACGAATGTCTTGAGGTCTAATTGCACTGCTTTCACAGATAAACCCTTGTTGCTCTCGGACAATACAAGTTTCCAAATTAACAGTTTGCCACTTCTTACCAGTTTGACGGGCCCATTCTCTGTGCTGGAAAGGGTAGAGAATAGCTGCATCATGGTTCAGCCCTAATGCAATGATAGGGACTATCCAATGCACTGAAGCATTCCGTATGGTTAGTACAAAGGCTGTGGCTGTGTTTGTGATGGGATTGTAGGTAAAATTCACTAAATTCCACCAGGATTGGAATTCTCTTTCAAAATCAGTGGCACCGTCCCAGATTATTTTCCGAATTTCAGTAGGAAAAGTGCCTTCTTTGCCTTCTCTTACAATTGAGGCAGCAACGGACTGCATCCACAATTGAGCCTGGACGCAGCTGAGAGGCAAAGAAATGTTGTTTTGCGTAGCACAGAGCATGCCAATTATCAATTTGTGGTCATTCACATTTACCTTTTCTCAATTTGGTAATATGTTTGATAACAACCGCTGATGGGTTGTTGTATTTTAGTCAAATCTGTAGTTGTGGCAGCCAATTTATTCATTAGCACTTCTGAATCAATACTATTTAAGATTCCCAATCCTGTTCCCACAACGCCGGTTATGTCTCTTTGCGTCCGTTTCTTAGAAGGGTTCCGCTTTTGCAACCCGGTTGTCTGCCCCTTGAAGGAAGTCTGCAGAAAAGGTGAACAAGCTGGCTGAATTTCTGAGACATTGTTTTGCATCAGCAACTTGACTTGTTTAAGGGACCATGCCGGATTGAGCAATAGTTGTTGTTGGCCTGTTTTTGTGGTTATACGTGGTCCAATTTCAAAAATTCTCGGGCTTAGCATGACCGGTGGTTGGGTGGTAGGTATTGCAACATCGACTTTGAGTTCCCCCCAGTATTTTGTATTGTTTTTACCACACGTGACTTTATGGGGAAATTGTACAGCAATTAAGGTTTAGCCAACAGTCTTGATTTTGAATTTCACCAAACAAAACACGGCCATGAGGTCCAATGCTATAACTGTGTACAGGTTCGGTAAAACATTCAGCAATTAATCCACATCGTATTGTAACATCGTCACCTCGGGTTACCATAAAGGGTGGAAAAACTTTATTCTTGTCATCTAACACGAGGGGGGTACTTATACCGTGGTATGTGATTACTGCACTCAGTATGGGCTTTGCCGCGGCGTTTATTTTGAATTTATAAGTTAAACCTGTCAGACTTGGCTGATCTGCCGGGTTATTTTGCCAATTGCATGTTGCATAGGTCGGTTTGGTTAGAGGAAAGTTATACCAGCAGTCAGTTAGTTTGTTTCTGCGAAGCTTTGTGATTTCCACATTGTTGGTACTGGGGCCTAAGGTGTAGTTACCGACATTCTTCTGACAACCACACAGGATGAAGGGGGTTTGTTTGTCACACACCCACTCCGTTGTAGGGCAGAGTTTGGCCGTAATGTTGGGGTGCAAATCACTTTTCCCATCTGGTTTTAGAAAATTTCCAGCGATTGCAATGGTGGAAGCTTTCTGGTAAAGAGATCCTTCTACTTTTCTGCATCCTACCTTAATTTTTTCCCCTCTTGTTCCTTTTAGGATTCTAGTCCAATCCTTCAAGTCCCATCCCCATTCACTTGGACGGTATACCTCAGAGTCGTGCAGTGCTACAGTGGCTAGGTTCGGGCAACGATCTCTGGGATAGGATCCTAGAGCACTAGTGTACCTAATGGTAGCTTCAGACCATGGCCACTCAGCTGGTTTTTGGCCCTGGTGTTGTGGTAGGATGCAGAAAAGTATCACTAGTCTTATCATGGTTTATGTGCTCTTCTTCATGTCCCTCGGAGTTCTTCTGTGAAAAGTGAACACAACAGAGTCTGCCACCAAAAGGCAGAAAATTAGAATGATGGAATGATGCAGCGTGTATGTATCCGATGCTCTCTCCCTAGGGCATCAGAGGCTACCCATGCATATTTATTCAGAGGGCGTTTTAGCACTAGTGGTACTTCTCCTACGGTAGGGAGATCTACCGAAACAGGTTGTCCAGGGTAGTGTGCAGGATTCTTAGGATCATTTGGTCCCTGCAGTGAGAGAATTATGCTTGGAGCTGTTGGGAAAAAGACAGTGATTTTGGGACACCCGTTTACCCCCCATCTATCATTCACACCTTTCACAGCTTCCCATAGCCAGACATCCCAATTTCCCTCCTGTGGTTTCAAACGTCCTTTCAAGAGACCATTGGTCCTTTCTACGATGCCGTTAGCTTGAGGGTAGTAAGGAGTGTGAAAAGTCCGTTTAATCCCTTCACCTTTTGCCCAGTCCTGTACAACTTTGGCAGTAAAGTGAGACCCATGATCAGATTGAATTTCTTGTGGTTTTGGGAAAGTTCCAAACCATGCCTGCAATGCTTTAACAGTATGATCTCCTGTAGCTCTTTTAAAAGCATTGGCCTGGACTAACCCAGATATCATCTCTACTCCTACCAGCCCAAAGTGTTTACTTCCTGACTTTTTAAAGGGGCCGATATAATCTACCTGCCACGCTTCCCGTAAGCCTTTACCCTTTCTTAAATGCAGAGGGTCATCTTCCAAAGGGTGTCTTTCTAGCCGTCTGCGACGTTGTTCACAGGCTGACATGCATGTTTTACACATTTCTCTGGTAACAGACCAACCGCGAGCAAGGGCTTCTTTGTACAAATCTTTTGCACCTGTGCGTTGTCTTTTTACATGCAACCATTCTAAGAAGTGCTCCCAGTCCTCTGTAATTTGATCTTTTTTCACAGGACTTAGTCTTGCTAATTCGTCAGCTCCAGTGTTCCACTCTCCTGCTGGATTTCCATCTGTCTGGTGAGAGGCTACCCACTCCACGGCAAAATTCCCTGGACTTGCAATACTTAGAATTTCTTGCTACTTTTCCTTTTGCCATACTGGGATTCTGTTAACTTCACAATCCTTTTGCTGCCAAAAAGGAAGCCACTCAGTCCATCCCTTAAACACAGCATAGGAATAATCGGTGTAGATACAGACAGGAGAAGTATTCTGTGCCTCACGTTGGAAAACACTCCAAAGAGCTATCAGCTTGCCAACTTGGGCACTGCCTTCCCCCTCTGTGATAATTCCTTCACCTGAGGAAGTGTGGAGGGCTACAGCCTTATGTTTCCACACCTTTCCTTCTCGCTTGGCAGAAGCATCCGTAAGCCAAGAATTTGCTGACCGTTTGGGGGAAAAAGGAGGGGCTACTCTAATGACTGAGGCAGGTTTGTCCTGGCTGCTACCCAAGTTTTCAGTTTCTTGGATTGCCAGATTTTTTACAGCTCCTTCAGTTCTTGAGAAGACGCTACAATCATGTTCAATCTGAGCATACCACTTCCTTACTGAGGTCCTCTGGGCCACCCCGTCACGTGGGGGTGGTGCCAGTAGAGACAGCCTTAATAACTTTGAAAGGGCCTCTCAAAACAATTGGTTGTTGTTGTGCAATCTTCTCCGCTTCTAGGAGAGCTAAGCTAACCACAAACAATCCTTTCTCCCAGGTAGTGTACCTTTTTTCAGCATCTTTAAAGCCACGGGAGTAAAAACCAAGAGGCTTCGTCGGACCCTCAGGACCCCGCTGCCATATGTGTACTGACAACCCTGAGGAGACCTGAAAAGCATCTGTGGGATGAATAGGGCCCAGGGCTTGGTGAGGCTGTTGCTTCAAAAACCAACAATTGCCGTGCTTCTTCTTGGGAAGCACTCCATTCCCATTTTGTCCCTTTTCTTAACAAGTTGTAAAGAGGTCTGGCAATTATGGAAAATCTGGGATGTGTTTTCTCCGGAGCACTAATAATCCTAAAGCATGTTGGAGATCTTTTTTGGATTCAGGCATTTTAATCTGATCTGAAGAGGTTAGGCTATCAGGTGGGATACGTGTCATACCTCCTTTCCACCAAATTCCCAACAATTTCACTTCATGTGAAGGGGTTTGGGTTTTTTCTGAGGGAATTTGCAAATCAAGGCTTTCTAAGTGGGAGGTTATTTTCTGTTGGGTATCTCTCACTTCTTCTATTTCATCTCCTCCCACAAGGGTCTCATCAGTGTGTTGATGAACAGCTAGATTGTCCGCTTTGGGTACTTTGTCGAACTCTTGGGCTAAAGCGTGATGAGCCAGGGTAGGAGAATGTTTGTACCCTTGGGGAAGCCTAGTGAAAGTGCGTTGCTGTCCTTGCCATGCGAAAGCAAAACGGTCCATATCTTCTGGCTGTAAAGGTGTCGTAAAAAACATGTCTTTGACATCTACAGGTGGCATGATTGAATGAGCCTTTTCTTGAATCAATGTTATGAATTCTGCTAGATTTGGGACTGCTGCTGTAAGAGGCTCTGTGTTAGCATTTAGCCTACGAAAATCTATTGTCAGCCTCCACTTCCCATTAGGATTTTGCACTGGCCACACCGGAGAATTGAAAGGAGAATGGATATTAAGTATTACTCCTTGTTGTCGTAGCTCCTGTATCACTGGCTTGATACCCTCTTTAGCACCCAGGGGAAGGAGGTATTGTTTCACATTAGTTACTTTGCTGAATGGTAGGGAGGCTGCAGCTTGGAGCAGTCTGATGTTAAAATGTGGTGTGCCAAAAGACCACAGAAGACCCTCTGAGTCCTCCCACTGCCTCCTAGCAAGGGCATTCAGCCCTAATAAATTGGTTGGAATATCTCCAATCACCCCATGGATGGAGAGTTGGTTTTCCTCTCCAGGCAAAGGGAGCTTGACTAAGGCCCCATTCATAGATTCTGTTGTTGTGCCCAAGGCACTTAAAACACAATATCGGTTCTTTGTTGGAACAATTCCACACCTCTGGGCATCTTTCTTTGTCAGCGCAGAAATTTGTGCCCCAGTGTCAATCAGAAAAGTTACAGGTGCCCGTTTAGGACTTGTAATAGCTGTGATCGTTATATCTCCCGTTTTATTTTTAGTGAGCATTCTCAGGTATACCTATGCTCCGTTTCTTTGCCCACTGACAAGAAACAGAGGGTCTAGTTTCCCTGGTTTTGAGGAAGAATCTGTTCTGGCTCATTGGCCGGACTTTGAGGGAGAAGTGGCTTTGACTCACTGCCCAGATTCTGAGGGAGGAGGGGTGCACTGGGTTGAAGTGACGGATTCGGTAGAAGGGGCTTTTGGCAGTGCCAGTTACACACTACCTTACTCAACTGATCAAGGGCTAAGCCATCCATCGCATTTCTGGGGACCCCCTTTTTGATACCTAATAAGCACCAATGCTGACGGTTAGGGATCTCTGGTTACATTCTTTGGTTTTTCACTATGAGGAGCCCTAATGTGCCTGACACCTTTTGTTTTTTCTGATTTTTCCTCTGGGATTTTTATCGGTCCATATTTCCTACTGTAATTAATCAGATCTTCTTCAACCTCACTCCATGTCCAAACTTTGCAATCACCGGCAGGTGAATTTGATTGTGAACCTGGCGGCTGAGAGGGGGTTGAATATGGAGTAAACCCAGGATCGGTAGATGCAGTTTGGTCGCTCGGGTTTCCAAGGAATCTGTCCAACCTCTCTACAGGACCTGCAGCAGCTATGGTTTTTTGAAGGACAGCTGCTGTAGATTTGAGTGATTCTGGAAGGCCTCGAATTAAAGGGGTCATCAGTTCAGGTTTCACAGGTAATTGCATGGGGGATTCATATCCAGGAGTTAATTTCCTTTCATGGATCATTTGCAGACAGGCGGCTTTGTGGACGCTTTCTAGAAGTTGATCAGGGGTACCAACTGTAGCGAAAGGGTCTCCCCTTTCTAAAGGATTGAGTCCCCCGGCCCAGAAAGCTGCGCGCTGAGTCAGCGACCATGTGTTACATTTGTCTCCTGTTGTTAAGAGAACTCCATGTCCCCAGTATCCACTGGCCTCCTGTTCAGTGAATTGAATTTGGTCTCCTCCGGTGAGAGACACTTGGAAGGCATATTCCGTCTCAGCTTCGTGGGGAAGCCGCCCGTACTCCTTTTTTAACTTCGCCAACTCAGTAGCAGTGTATGGTATTTGTTTAGTGGTGATATGCGGTTCAAAATCTTCATCATTGATATAATTATATTCTGTTTTAATTAGAGGTCCCATAGGAGGGCAGCAGTTTTCCCCACAATTTTTCACTAGCACTAGTTCTTCCTGGGGGTATATTTGGTTAATGTGAGGAGTTTTCTTTTCCTCTTTCTCTTTTGGTGAGTCAGCATTCTTTGAATTCTTAAAATATTCCTCCCTCAAAGCAGCCCGCAGCAAATGATTTTCATTCCTTTCTTCATCTGATTGTTCCTGTAAAATTTCCACTAGGTTTTGAAGGGAATCTGTGATTGCTTTCTCTTCACTACATCGCTTAAAGCAGTGATCTATAGCTGCTGTAAGGCATGCTCCTGAAACAGATTTAGGAGCAGATTATGGTTTTATTTTGGCCAAATTTAAACTTTGTCTCATGTTGGAATGAACATCTTCTATCAGTCACACTCTCCAAATTAAACCAGTTATTTTGAGCCCATTCTTCCCCTCCCGGAGAGGGCCGGGCATTATGTTTTGCTAGCAGAGCATAAAATGCAGCTTTATGATTTGCACTAGGGTTTTCAGTCATTTTATAAAGGGATCAAAACCACTACAGGGAGGTAAAACCTAATTACACATTGCGACACAAACAGCTTCGCCGTGTCGCCCTTCGCTTCCCTGGGTGGGTGAAGAGACCAAAATCTGCCTGGGAGGTACTCCTTAAGTTACTTACGGTTGTCTCTTCGCTACACCAAGCAGTCCAAATTCACACACGCCCACCAAAACAGTTCCCCCTTTTATACTAAGAGATCTTTTTGTGAAAAATCTGAAGACAGAGCCCTCAGTTGAGTATGGGGTGCTTTTCACCTAGGCGTGTGCAGTTTGTGGGAAATTCGAGTCGTCCCCCTTGCTTTCTAGACACCGCTCACCCTTTGCGGGGTGTCGGGCTAGGTGCGGCTGCAGTGAAACGTCCTTCCCCTATTAGAGACTACACACAACCTTGCAACCCCTTCTGTCTGTCAGAAATCCTGTCCGTGATGCCAGTTTAATGTCACGATCTGCTAATAGAAGTGAGGGTCGTGATGGTTTGTTTACAGATCTCCGAGTGCAAAAGGACACAAGGGATTTCAGTTTTAATCACCTTTTCACCTTTGTTAAGTACCCACAACATGGTAATGTGATAGAGGAGAGAAAGAGAGAGAGAGAGAGAGAAAGAAAAACAAAGTAAAAGAGTAGAGAGGAAGAAAGGGGGGGCAATGGCTACCAACGGATGAGACGAAGTCCTCGTGCTCTGCTGCCAATAGATTTGTCTTCTTTCCGTGGGGAGATCTCATCTCAGTTATTTCAGAAAGTCCCTTTATAGCCCTTTTTCGAAACGAGGGGCAACTGGCCAAGACCGTATCTATGTTTCGTAATAACATTGCAGAACTAAAAGCTAGCCCTAACTATCACAGGTACATACCAAGCATGCCTTTCTCCTATGCTAACTATGATTTACCAAAATATGAATATCGATCTAATATCGATATCCAACTGAGATGGACAAAAACTCTTAACAGTTTAGAGTTAGAAAGTGTATGTTTTATTTTTGTGTGGGATAGCTCCCTAAGTCGCAGGCCCTGATACAAGCAAACATGATACCTTTTATTTCCACGTATTATGAATATCCAAAATACAAAATGCGTATTCATGGTGTTGACACCTCCCATTCTCCGCTTTGTATGGAAATGAGCTTACATGCCATTAAGCATGCGTAGCGTGTGATCTGAATGGAGTCGGTGGTCTTGAATTGGGTCAGTGGTCCTAAGGAAGATGAAGTAACTCATCTTCCTCACTCTGACCTTTATGCCTTTCTGAGTTTTAACAATTCTAATTACTTTAGTGACCTCTAAGTTTCTTCTTGCGTGACTTTTGGATGGGCTCCCACAAAGGGAGGAAATTGGTAATTGTCTTTATTCTATACACCAACTTATCAATGTTTCTGCTCATTATTCTAAGCACAGCTAAACAAACATGCAAATGACAGATCATCAGTTCAGACTAAGGAAAATCCAAAACGTGGACAGCATCTCCCTTCTGCTGGAAGCCTTCAAGTTCACCACTGCAGTCTGCAGCCTACACAGATCATCTGAGGATTGTAAAAGTTCTCCAAGGAAGAACAAGAACAAGGCTAATGCATGCACACAAACGCTGATCAAAAGCACTTGATGCTCTTGAACAAAAAGATGTAACCTTCACTTTTGGAAAGACAAGGTGACTATGGCTGTCTCCACAGTACTCGCAGGAAAAAATCCCTGAAGTTTTGTAAAACCTCTTTTCAGGGCTTTGTTAACTTCATTTTTGTTAAGAATTGGGGAACGCAGAGAGACCTGTCACTTTTTTGCAGAATGCCATAGAAACTGCTACACTCACCTCAACAACAGTCCAAATAACCTTCTCTGCAAATACTGACCATATGCAGTTCTGGTTGATACAAACCCCCATTACCTAAGAAAAGGAACAACTCGGCAAGCAGTTTGCAAAGATGAACAACTTAGCACGACTGCGGCTGATGACATGCCCTGACTTTTTTTACCTTCAGCTGTGGGTGCCGTACCTTCCTACCCTCGCACATGCCACTCAAAGCTGCTTGCGTGGAGCTCTCGCACCACCTATGCCAGCAACTGTGCCAAGCCGCCACCCTTCTTCAGCACCATGGCACCTACCACAAGGTAGCTGAATCAGAGGGAAAAGGAGGTCGCCAATGGAGGGAAGTTGTTCCCCCTGACAGCTAAGCTCCGACTCCGGGGTCCCTTATGTCCTTCCCAGGATAGGCAGGAAAACGCCTCGGCGGAGCGCAGCGCTGGGCGGGAGCGGCCGGCAGAGCACCGAGCGCGCTCCCCACTCCCTCCCGCCCGCGCCGCTGCGGAGACCCCGGCTTCGCCGGAATCGGCCACGTGCTGCACGGAGGGCAGCGCGGCAAAGGCGGTCGCCCCTCGTTACCCTAGGAAGGCCGGCCTCGGATCCCCGCTCTCTCCACCGGCACGGGCAGTGCCGGCAGACTGTCGCTGCGGCCGCCGCTGGCCGAAAGCCTCGCCGCGCACCGCCCGGCCGGCCCCGCCGCTCCGCGGGGTCACACGGCACCTGCCGTGGGCGGCAGCCGAGCGACAGCAAGCAGAAGCGCTCACCGCCGCGCCACTCGCCGCCCCGCCCGGGCGCTCCTCTCCTCGCGCTACCACCATGGCGCCGGCCCGCCCCGCCTTCCCCGTCGCCTGCGGCGCAACGCGGGTGCTCCGAGCCACGCAGCACGCGTGCGGCCGGGCCCTGCCGGGCCGCAGGCGGAGCCGGGGTACGGCCCGGGCGGGAGAGCTTCCGGCGAGGCTGGGCGGGCGGCGAGCGCGGCCGAGCGGGAGCGCGCCAGGCGGGGTCGGCCGGCGGCGCGATGGGGAGCTAGATGGAGGCGGCAGCACCGCGCGGCATAAAAGAGCTGATCGTCCCGCAGCCGCCCGCTCCGCAGCCCCTCGGCTGCTGTCGAGAAGGGCCCCGGCCCTGGCCGCGCCGGTGGCGAGGTGGCTCCGCAGACCTCAGGCAGCCCTGGCGGGGCAGGGGAGCACTGCGAGCAGCCCCGGCGCCGCGCAGCCGTCTGTAACGCGCGGTGGGAGCCGCCGGCAACTATTTGACACCTCCCGGGGGGCTGGGGAGGAGCACGGAGACCACGCAGCAGGTCGCTGCCGTTAGGGAAAATTAATCCACCATGCCTGAGGTTGATGTCCGAAAAGGAGACAGAGGAGTCCTGCAACATTCTTCGACTACAGGGAGAGTCCCTGGGGCTTTTCCCATGGGGTCTGTGTAACGGTTGCGGGATGCAGCCCCTTTTTTATGCCAAGTTCCCGGCCACAACGCCCTCTTCCTTTTCTCCACTGGCTGAGGTATTAGGGGGATACAGACTTCCGGAACTGCCTACTCTATGCCCTCCTCTAATATGCACCCCCCTTTTGGCATCGAAAAGAAAGAAAAATAAACCATTCCTAATTCTATTAAGTCTTTGTTGCCTTGCTCTAGGTTCAGGAATTTAACACGGCCCTGATTAATCAACAGTCTCTGATGATTAGTAACAGTTCTAGAGAACTAATCGTTTCTTCTGCTACTTCACTCCGCATAAGTTCCTAGCCTTGTCTACAGGCCAATTCACACGGTCTGTTTGTAAAGACTCATCCATCTCATTCCTTTTAATCCCTCTTTTTTTATTTAATCTGTATTTGTCTTTACAAACCTTAATTACCATTGATTTAATTTTTTCTTCTTGAGTCTTCTGGGCTTTTGCTATTATTTGCAGTGACATCCTCTTCTGTCCTTTTGTAGTCGTTTCTGGATCAGGTAGGCATGGCTGCTACCTGCTGAAAGAGCTGCACCCAGCATGGTGTCACGTATGGTCAAAAGATTCGAGTTGCTATAGCATAGAAGAGGAGAAATGGCATTCATTTAGTGTTGGGGTCTCCCCCCCTGCCATGGAGCCCTGGGCGATGGGCCCTGGGGGGGAGACACGGGGTTTCCCTGCCCCTGGTCAGCTTCATTCCCCCTTGGTTGGTTTGTGTTCCCCGGTGTGGCCAAGGACCCTCGGGTCCCGTGACTGGGGGAGTTCCTGAGCAGAGCCCCGGCCATGTGGCTGGAGAAATAAAGACCTCTGAAACATCTACCACCAATCTGTCCATATCTACTTCTTTTCCACGGGATTCCTGGTTTGATATAGGCGTGTTACAGTAATCCCTGCTGTAACAATTTAGCCCATAGCTGGCCAGTTAGCCAGGAAAACATGTCCCATTACCATCCTTTCAACACTTGGACAGGTCCATGAGCTGAGGTTATTTCCTCTGTTATTTGTTTGACCATTTTCCGCTGTCATCTGCTTGCAAACAGCAGCTCGAGTCATTTAATTTCCCACAAACTCCTCCTTCTTCTGCTAACAGATCATCTAATACCATCCAATGTTGAAATACCGCTTTCCTCATTGAAGTGGATTGCTCAGCAAGACGGTCAAGAGCTGTGGCTGGCTGGTTGGTAATTATTTCTGAGACAGCTTGTACCCTAATTATCTCATTCAAATGATAAATGGGTTCCCAGGCATCTGGGATTAATTCCTTAGGTTGCCAAGTGGCTGGTCCATCATGTTGCGTAACTTGTTCTGGTGGCCATTCATCTTTTCCCCGTTTTGGGGTGCTCCCTGCAGCCAAGGCTGCATCAGCTGACTGCTTTTCTCGAATTAAATCATCACAGATTTGGATTCCTAAGCGATTTCCCTGAATTTGTAGTAGCAAAAAGAACAATGGTCTAAGATATACACCATATCCCTGACCAGTTTGGAGGTAACCTGAGCTAAGCATGTTGGCCACAAATCCAATCATGTCCTTTCAAAGCCCGTGTTCCATTAGCAAAGGGGCCTTCCTACCCTTGGTCATCAATTGGTGGGTCAAAATACAGCAGGATTCCCGGGCCTAACGGTCCTCCAACAATAGCTGCCCCACCCTAAGGGTCACAGCATTTGCATTTCCAAGCTCCCACACAGGGTTCCCATCTACATTTACATCTGCAAGTTGCTTGCTTGGATTTGGAGCAGAACTCACTAAAAGGCTTTGAGTTCCAATCCGCTGTTGCCATTCCCACTGCTAATCACAAACAACATGTCTTCTACTTGTGGGATTTTTGTGGGGACAGCTTAAAAATAGGTGGTCAAAAAAACCCCTTGTCCCTCCGCATTGCTTTACAGGCTTCCAAATGTTTTTGGTAAGTGTGGTAAGAACACCTTACGCAGCTACCATTAGTGAGCTGAACAGCTCTTTGATTGCAATTGTCTTGATATTTGGAACAATTGTAAGGAGGGCAATTGTGGGTCCAAACCCAATTGTTTAAAGCCAGAGGGAAAGTCAATTGACAAACGCCTTTTCCTACATAGACCCGCCCTGTCCTGTTTAGGCAATAAGTGCCTGTTGGAGAAGAATGAAGTGGCCATGTGTTGGGGAGGATGAAAGTTTGGTAAGAAAGTTTCACAGGTATGTAGGCTTGGCAGCAAGGTGTGAGAATGTAGAAGCTGGGGATGAGGTAGAAATGAAAGCAAGTTTTGATATAGAAGAAAAGGTGTTTTGCTGAAACAGTGATCGCTGAGTAACTGAGAAGGCAAAGGTTGGAGATGAGTTGGAAGGAGATTTTTAGGAGCAGGACAAAGGTATGTGATTACAAACAAAGACATGTTTTTCACCAAGTAAGTAAGTCTCAAGAAGAGCATAAGTGAATAGAAAAGGTGTCTTTCCCAAAAAGAAAGATATGGCAGGCAAACAAGAACTGTTGATGTAGCAAGAAGAAGAAAGGTCTAAGAATTTTCCACTGGAAGCTTAAATTGTAACTTACTCTTGTGATTGGATAATAATGACTATAATATGGTGATGGTAGTAGCTATGATAGGCTATAGGCCAATGTCAAGGTATTGTGTATGGTGCTTATTGGTTGTTACGTGCTAAGATACTCTGCAAAGAAAAGTATAGAATGCTCTGTAATTTGAACAGCAAGCGGCTTCAGGTATGCCTACAGCTGGAGCTGGCAGCTATAGGGCTGGCTCTGGATAGCCACTCCCTGAAATGCTGTAACTTTGCCTATGCAATAAACAGCTTTCAAGAGAGCCACCTGAAGTCCAGACATCCTTCGTGAAACCTTCTCCTATAGCCATGGACTTCCTTCTTTGGCCCCAAATCCCAAACTAGTATGGACCTGATGTCAGGTGTTGAGCCACCACTTAGGTTCAGCTGGGCTAGCCAACCGTAGGCACTCTTCAGATCCTCCTGGCCCTCCACAGAGCCAGCAATTGCTAAGGTGAAAAACTTTTGCTACTTCTTCTGCTAAGGCTGCAAACTGATTCTCCCACTCCTGGCCTAAACTTAGCTGACCATATAAAAGTAGAACTAGTAAGGAAAATATTTTAATAATGTGATCTAATTAGCTAGTCTAATTTTCCCGTTGTCTTCTGCACCACCTGTGGCAATTGAAGACACAGAAACCACTTAACATAAAAGAATCCAGCAAGTATTAGCGCCCCAGTGAGTGGAGATTCTAGAGGAGGGATACCCATAGAGACTATTTCAGCAGGTGGTCTGTGGGTAGGCACGCAGGGCTTCCTCTGATGTCGAAGCACTGGCCCACTCCTGCAGAGTGTCAGTCACAGCCTCCCGGCCTTCTCCTCCAGCTGAGATGTGCAAATCTCTGAGGCTTCAGAGACCTTGACGCGAGAGTGACGGGTCCACCTGTGTCCAGCTGTCTTCATGGCTGTTTCTGTCGTCAGTGACACTTGGAATGGGCCACGCCATTTCAGAACCACTGGCGCTTCTTTCTGCTCCTTAACTAGGACTCAATCTCCTGGTTGGATGTTACAAGCAGCAAAGTCCAAAGGTGGGGCTTGTGCCAGCTGAGCTTCCTGTTGAAGGGGTTTCACAAGAAGCAGTATCCTGGCCACAGATGGTTTTAAATATATATCACTTACCTCTACTCCCCCACTAGGTTGAGACTTAGCCGGGTAATTCATAACAACGACGGAAAGGGGGAGAACGGAATCCCTCTTCTGGGTCGGGCTCTCATTCTCGCCAAAGCCAATGTCCAAAGCCCTAGCCATGGCATCTTGGTTTCTATTACCAGCTTCAAAAGGTGTTTATTTCTCTATTCATTGTTTTCTACCCGAGCCGAGCTCTGGGGGTGCCAGGGCCTATGGAGGTTCCATTGTGTTCCTAAAGAAGCCAAAACCCCTTGAAGGGTCTTTCCTGTCAAATGAGTTCCCCTATCTGAGTCTATTGCTTCTACAATGCTGTATCTTGGAAAGATTTGTTCCAAAAATGCCTTAATACCTGATCCTGTCGTTGCTGAAGCAGTTGGAAATGCTTCTGGCCACCTTGCTAGCTGACATACCATTACCAGAAGAGATGAAGCCTTCCCACTTGGGGCATCTCAGGAAAATCCACCTGGCATCTTTGGAAGGGACCTGCAGCCCAAGGCCTCCCTCCCCTGGCAAGTTACTTTGTAACTTGGCTGTTTGCTTTAGCACAGATCAAGCAACCTTCAACAGCTCGTTTTGCCAGTCTAAAAAGACCCCCAGCAACATCCAGCATGAGGAAGGCTTCTGCCAATCCTCAGGAGGTGCAAGGACTCTCTTCACGGAGTGCTTTTACTACTGGTAGGGCCAAAGCTTCTGGTATCTCTTGCTTGCCATCCCTTGTAAACCAATTATTGCCTTTTTTCTCTGCCACACGGCTTTTAACTGTATCTCAAACTCCTCTGGGAGAAAAGACAGCTTCCCGGCCAGTGATGGAGTCACTGCGAGCAAAGGGGGCATCTTGGAGAGTTTTGGCAGAAGTGTTGCTTTCTGACTTTCTTCATCCACCAAAAAGGAGACAGAGGAGGCCTGTAACATTCTTCAACTACAGGGAGAGGCCATGGGGCTTTTGCCATGGAGTCTCTCAACTGATTGCGGGACGCAGCCCCCTTTTGATGCAAAGTTCCCTGGCAACAGCACCCTCGGAGGTACTCGGGAATTACAGACAGACTTCTGGAACTGCCTACTCTAGGCTCCCCTCTAATATGCACCCCCCTCTTGGTATGGAAAAGGAAGAAAACGAAACTATTCCTAATGCTATTAAGTCTTTGCTGCCTTGCTCTAGGTTCAGCAATTTAACACGGCCTTGGCTGAGCAACAGTCTCTGTCGATTAGTAACAGTTTCTAGAACTAAGACTTTCTTCTGTTACTCCCCTACCAGTAAATTCCTAGCCTTGTCTAAGGACAGATTCACACGGTCTCTTTGTAAAGACACATCTATGTTACTCCTTTCACTCCCACACCTTCTTGGCAGTAGGACGGCTCCCCCCGGCACAGCACCTGGCACAAAACCCCCCTATGCACATACACACACACCTGCACTTACCCTGCACTCCGCTGCACACACACACACACACCTCCCGCACACTAACACCCCCCTCCACATCCCTGCCATGCTACTTGCAGTGGCCCCGCCCCTGCCATCCCGGCCGGCTGGCAGCACTCACTCCTCACGTGCTTCCCCATGCCTTGCATTTCCTTGCTGCCCCCTCTGTAGCCTTCCCTCAACCTGCCTTTTCTCCCCTGCCTTGCATTGACTTGCTCACCCATCCCCCACCTGACTTCCTTTCACATTCGTCTAGCTCTGGCCTCACCTTTCCTTTTCCTTCTAGGACCCTCATTGCCTCGCCTCGCCTCGCCAAGCAAGGCCACACAGAGCAGTTGGTCCTGGCCGCTTTTGTGTGCCAGCAGTCCTCGAATGTACTTCTCACCTGCCTTGCCTATCCTTGCCTTGCCTTGGCAACACAACAGTTTCCTTGCCGTGCCCTGCTAGCTCTCTGGAGCCTTGCATTCCTTTGCACGTCCATGCCCCGCCCTTGACCTGCCTACTGCTTTCCTCCAGGGCCTTGGATTGCCGAGCCCTTCTTGTTTCTGCCTGGCCTTCCCATCAGTGGACTTCCCTTCCTACGGCCAGCCTTGCCTCTAACGTCTGGGCCTTCTCTTGCCTACCACTCCATTTGCTTTCCCCTCACTGCTCTGGCCTTGCTTACCTCTCCCTTGACTTGCCCACAATTGCCTGCACTTGCTTTGCAGCGCCTTGCCTGCATGGAAGGCGAGGGCAAGAGTGGTAGGCAGGGCAAAGCAAAGCCAGCAAGTTGTAGGTAGTGCAAGGCAAGGCAGCAGAGGCAAAGGAAGCAGAGCAAGGGTAGCTCAAGAAGAACTAGACAAGGTACTGAAGGCAAGGCAAGGCCAAGAGACTCGGAGTGCCTTTCCTTGCCAAGGCAAGGACATAGTGCCAGTGTTGCTGGAGCAGATGTTAAGGTAGCATGGGGAGGAATAGTCCAGCAAGACATTTCTCTTCTGGCCCCTGGGCGTGTAGGGGCAATTGTTGGATCTATTCTATACTGGAGGTGGATCAGTGGATGGATGTGTTGTATTTTGGAGGAGGGGATGCCATTTCTTTGGAGATGGGCTTGTAGTTGCTCTCTTTGGCAAGGAAAGCAGGTTTGGATGTGCACATCAGGTGCTCTTAGGGATTTTAAAGGCTTTTCCCAAGAGGCAGAGCTCTCTCTGGCTTAGAGCTGTTGAGCTGTCCGTGGGAATGCAAAGGCCAAGCTTGTGAGCCTTTTGTCCTGGTGCCTTTAGTGTGTGAGCAGTCCGTGGTGCCGTTGTCTTTGGATGCTGACTCTGGGAGAGGGAAGGCTTAGGATGGTAGCTAGAGCTGAGAAGGAAAGTGCTGAGAACAGCGTGTGTGCTGCTAGTTTGGGGGGTGCAGTTGAACTTGCAGGCAGCAAGATCTTCCTCAGCCCGCACTGTTTTGAGCTCTGTTTTTGCCAGATGGTTTCAAGTTGGTGGGCAGAATCTGCGAGAGGGCAAAGATTGGTTTGGGCCAAAGAGGTTTGTCTGCCTCTTGGAGTGCGGTATAAAGAAGAGTCCGCTCTTGGAAGGGGAAGATGAGGGAAATCTTTTTCTCCTGAGGTGCTGTTGATTTGAGTGCAGGGACGTTTGCAACTTGCCTCTGCCCTTGGGGTGGTTTCGAGCAGCGCCAGGCGCTTGGCCTTCTTTTGCAAGTCGTCAGCGCCATCGTGTGCTTGTTTCGAGGAGCGCTGACAGTGCCGGGGAAAAAGCCAAGCGCTTCGCTGGCGCCGCCCCAAGTCGTGTGCGAGCAGTTGGTGGAAGAGCTCCGCTGTGCATCCTGCCTCTTGGAGACACAAAAGAATGTGATCCTGCGCGTAGCGGGGAAGCAAGAGGAATCTTTTCATTGTTGGCTGTGCAGTTACTAAGCGGCAAAAGTTAAGGCAGCTGCAGCACGGCCTCTTTCTTTCAGAACCTTTTCTGTGCCATCATGAACATGCTCAACATGCAACTCGCACCCACTGAACTGCATCAAAGGTCCTGGAGAGACGCACTTTCCTTCAAGCTCTAGGTACCATCCTACCCTCCACCTCTCGCCGATCCCAAAGCCCTTCCAAACATGCAGCAGCTGCACGCAGAGAACAAGTGCTAGAAGAAGGCGTTGGCCTTCAGAGTCCCTCTAAAGTCTGTAAACTAGGCGAAACATTGCAGTGACCAGCACTTTCCTTCGCAACTATCTACAGAGCGTCATCACATTCTCTCAGAGTGGCTAAAGTCCACCCTTGCAGCACAGCAGCGTTTCCGGCCACAGTTCGGATTGAGAGATGGGCCAGGTGAGAAAGCATTTGTTGACTATCCCTCGTCTCTGGAAGACTTGATACTCGCAGCGCAATCACGTCCACACACCTTCAGTGTGGCCAAGTTCAAGCAGCTAGAGCTCACAGAGACGGGAGAGGCAGGAGAGAAACCGTTCCAAAAGTACCGTGTACTTAGGGCAGCATTCAAACTGTGCACAGCACTCTACAGCACTGTAGACCGTGGCTTCTCTGACAAGACGTGCCATCCCATTGTTGGCTCTCGCAGCTCGCTTGCTAGCTGCTCTCCTGAAGAAAAGAACTAGGAGGAAAAGCCAATGCTGGGCTGCACCTTCCCCTTGCCTCACGTAAAGCCACTTCAACTCCCCGCTGCACTCTCTACTTCCCCTCTCCTTGGCATCGACCGCTGTGTTTTCTGCATCTCGGAGCCCAAAGGTAAGCGCCAGTGTTCCCAGGGATGCTTGGAAGAGGGAGAAGTAGTAGCACAAGTAGCTGCCGTTGAACTTCCTCCTTCTCAATGCTAACGTGAAGTCGGCAGGCAGGCGAGCGCCAGCCACGCTCCTTTCTCAGTTTGGACGCTGCGGACACGAGCCCGGTGCTCGGCGCCTTCGTTCGGCCTCTTTAGTAGCCATGTCGCGCTTTCATTCTGCCGGAGTCGAAGCGTCGTCTACTTGTGGCACAAAGAGCACGGTGCCGGCAGCCAAATGCTCCAGCCGACTGCTTCTGCCGACACACGCCTGGGCTATGCACTTTCCCTCTCAGCGACATACAGCTCTAAATGTAAAGGGAAAGATTCTCGGCTACGTCTGGCACAGAGAACAGTTTTAGTTCAACGGGCTTACCCAGAGCATGCCCCCGGACGCGTGGAAACCTGTATTTGCACCACATTCCAGTCGCAGTCCTCTTTCCTTTACAGCCTGCACAGCGCCGGCAGATGGCCGTGCGCTCTGCACCTGCCTTCTCACTTCCAAGTAGCACCGCGCACATTCGAGCCTTGCAGGGACAGAAGACGCGGCTAGGCGTCTCGCCCAGAAGAACGTGGCAGGGCGAAAAGGTGTTCTTCTTTTGTCTTCCTCGTCGCCCAGAGTGTGCTGCTGTGTTGAAAGTCTTGGCCAGCGAAAAGCTACTCCAGCAAGTGTTTCTCTCCTGATGCATTGCGCTGAGCGAGAGCTGAGGAAAATCCTTGCACAGCACCCTGTGGATGCGTGCAGTACACACGCTGAAGAGCGGCACGGCTAAAAGTCATCGCTGGGCTTCAGTTCTGTCCAGACAGCAGAAGGCGAAGAACGAAGCAGCTGGGCACCGGCTGCATGTACATAGTGGAGCGAATTTCACATGTCCAGCCAAGAGCTGCTTCACAAGCAGATTCAGCTGAGAATGCTCTGGCTGCTTCACAAAGGAAGGTGCTGTGTTGCACTCCTGGACACTACCTGGTCAGAAGCAGGTTCTTACACCTTCAATGCTGCAGAGTCCATGCAGCTGGAGCACAGGCAGAAGGACGCGTCCAGCTAGAAGGCGTTCTTCAAGTAGCCCCCTCTTCCAAGTAGCCTTGAAACTGAGCACAACACACTGCGGCTCGGCAGCTTCCTTCTCAGATAGACGTGCCGTCACACTATTCACTCTCGCAGCTCCGTTGCCCGCTTGCAGCAGCTGCTCCCAAAGAAAAAAGCTCCAGAAGTAAAAGCCACTGCTGGGCTGCCCTTTCCCCTTGCCTCACGTGAAGCACCAGAAACTGTCCGCTGCACTCTCTATTCCCATTCTCCGTCGCATCTACCACTGTAATGTCTGCATCTCGAAGCATAAACCCCGGCACAGTTCTCTCCTGGGAAAGCTGGAAGAGAAATAGGTAGCCGCACAAGTAGCTGCAAGTTTCCGACTGCTAAGATGAATCCGAAAACAAGCGAGTGACAGGCACGCTTCCTCTTGCAGCCTGTGCGATGCACACAGCAGCTCCGTGCTCTGCCTTCGTTCTTACGCTCGTCGTAGCAGGTCGCGCTTTCGTTTTGCTGGAGACGACCCGTCGTCTACTTCTCGCCCAGAGAGCGCGGTGCCGGCAGCCAAATGCTGCAGGCTGCTGCTTCTGCCGACACACGCCTGGGCTATGCAATTTCTCTCGAGCGCTAGGTAGCACAACATTCTGTCTGCGTTGTGGTCTTTATCTTAAGGGAAAGATTCTCGGCTACGGCTCGCCCAGAGAACTGTTCCGGGACAATCCATGTGTTTTATTACCCCTTCTCGCAAGAAGACTGTGGTGCTGCGTTGGAACTGTTGGCCAGTGCAAGGCTAATCCATCATGTGCTTCCCTCCTGATGCATTTTGCTGAGCGAGAGCTGAGGAAAATCCGTGCACTGCGCACTGTGCATGCGTGCAGTATACACGCAGAAGAGCGGCAAAGCTCCTAGTCATCGCACACACCAGCCCAGTGGCCTGGGGCTGCGTTCTTCTCCCTTACCGGCGCTGGACAGAACTGAAGCATTCAGCTTTGGCTCACTTCAGTGTGTGTACTGCACGCATCCACAGTGCGCAGTGCACGGATTTTCCTCAGCGCTACGTGCAAGTACAGCCTTTCTGCTTCGCAGAGCCCAACTGTCCGCACAAGCTCTCGCTCAGAGAAATGTGTCAGGAGAGAAGCACTTGCTGCATTAGCCTTCCGCTGGCCAACAGTTGCAACGCAGCACATAGTCTTACTGCGAGAAGGGGTAAGAAAACGCACGCTTTCAGCACAGCAGCACAATCTGGGCGACGAGGAGGACAAAAGAAGACCATCTTTTCGTCTTTGCACGATTTTCTCTGCCACACATCTATCCACGTCTTTGCTCCCTGCAAGGCTCGAATGTGCGCGGTGCTACTTGGAAGTGAGAAGGCAGGTGCAGAGAAGCACTGCCATCTGCCGGCGCTGTGCAGCCTGTAAAGGAAAGAAAGACTACCCCTGGAATGTGGTGCAAATACAAGTTCCCACGGGTCGGGGTAAGCGCCGGCTAAGCCCGTTGAACTAGAGCTGTTCTCGGTGCCAGACGTAGCTGAGACTCTTTCCCTTTACATTCAGGCTACAAAGCAAAGAGAATGTGGTGCTACCAAGGGCAGCGAAGGAAAGTGCACAGCCCAGGTGTGTTTCGGAAGAGACAGCAACCTGGAGCGTTTCTCTGGAGGGTTTCTCTGCCGGCGTGCCCTCTGTGCGACAAGATGACGACGGTTCGACTCCGGCAGAATGAAAAGAACGAAATGGTACGAAGAGCATAAGAATGAAGGCAGAAGCACCTAGCTGGTGTGTGCATAGCACAGGCTGCAAGAGGAAGCGTGGCTGCCACTCGCTTGTTTTCAGATTCGAATTAGCAGTTGAAAACAGAAAGTTCAACTTGCAGCTACATGTGCTGCTACCTATTTCTCTTCCAGCTTTCCCTGGAAAGAATTGTGCCGGGGTTTATGCTTCGAGATGCAGACATTACAGTGGTAGATGCGACGGAGAATGGGAATAGAGAGTGCAGCGGACAGTTTCAGGTGCTTGACGTGAGGCAAGGGGAAAGGGCAGCCCAGCAGTGGCTTTTCCTTCTGGAGCCTTTTTCTTTGGGAGCAGCTGCTGCAAGTGGGCAACTGAGCTGCGAGAGTGAATAGTGTGAGAGAAGAAAGCTGCCGAGCCGCAGTGTGTTGTGCTCAGTTTCAAGGCTACTTGGAAGAGGGGGGTACTTGAAGAACGCCTTCTAGCTGGACGCGTCCTTCTGCCTGTGCTCCAGCTGCATGGACTCTGCAGCACTGAAGGTGTAAGAACCTGCTTCTGACCAGGTAGTGTCCAGGAGTGCAACACAGCACCTTCCTTTGTGAAGCAGCCAGAGCATTCTCAGCTGAATCTGCTTGTGAAGCAGCTCTTGGCTGGACATTTGAAATTCGCTTCACTGAGTACATGCAGCCGGTGCCCAGCTGCTTCGTTCTTCGCCTTCTGCTGTCTGGACAGAACTGAAGCCCAGCGATGCCTTTGAGCTTTGCCGCTCTTCAGCGCGAACACTGCACGCGGCCACAGTGCGCTGTGCACGGATTTTCCTCAGCTCGACGTACAGTCATTTTCTTGCTGTTCCACAGGGTCCAAACTGTCCGCGTAGCTCTCGCTCAGCGAAATGCGTCAGGAGAGAAACACTTGCTGGAGTAGCTTTTCGCTGGCCAAGACTTTCAACACAGCAGCACAATTCGGGCAAGAAGAAAGAGAAAGGAAGAATATCTTTTCGCCCTGCCACATTCTTCTGTGCGAGACGCCTAGCCGCGTCTTCTGTCCCTGCAAGGCTCTAATGTGCGCGGTGCTACTTGGAAGTGAGAAGGCAGGTGCAGAGCGCACGGCGATCTGACGGCGCTGTGCAGCCTGTAAAGGAAAGAGGACTGCCACTGGAATGTGGTGCAAATACAAGTTCCCACGCGTTGGGGACAAGCTCCGGTTAAGCCGGTTAAAATAAAGCTGTTCTCTGTGCCAGACGTAGCCGAGAAGCTTTCCGTAAAGATGCTGGCTACAAAGCAAAGAGAATGTGGTGTTACTTCAGCGCTAGAGAGAAATTGCGTAGCCCAGGCGTGTTTCGGCAGAAGCAGCAGCCTGCAGCATTTGGCTGCCGGCACCGCGCTCTCTGGGCGAGAAGTAGACGACGGGTCGTCTCCAGCAAAACGAAAGCGCGACCTGCTACGAAGGGCGTAAGAATGAAGGCAGAGCACCGAGCTGGTGTGTGCATCGCACAGGCTGCAAGAGGAAGCGTGCCTGTCACTCGCTTGTTTTCGGATTCACGTTAGCAGCTCGAAACTTAAAGTTCAACTTGCAGCTACATGTGCTGCTACCTATTTCTCTTCCAGCTTTGCCCTAGAAACAATTGCGGTTAGGTTTATGCTTCGCCATACGGCGGAGAAAGGAGAGTGCAGCGGACAGTTTCAGGTGCTTCACGTGAGGCAAGGGGAAAGTGCAGCCCAGCAGTGGCTTTTCTTTCTGGAGCCTTTTTCTTTGGGAGCAGCTGCTGCAAGCGGGCAACGGAGCTGCGAGAGTGCATAATGTGACGGCACGTCTATCTGAGAAGGAAGCTGCCGAGCCGCAGTGTGTTGTGCTCAGTTTCAAGGCTACTTGGAAGAGGGGGGTACTTGAAGAACGCCTTCTAGCTGGACGCGTCCTTCTGGGGGTGCTCCAGCTGCATGGACTCTGCAGCATTGAAGGTGTAAGAACCTGCTTCTGACCAGGTAGTGTCCAGGAGTGCAACACGGCACCTTCCTTTGTGAAGCAGCCAGAGCATTCTCAGCTGAATCTGCTTGTGAAGCAGCTCTTGGCTGGACGTGAAATTCGCTCCACTGAGTACATGCAGCCGGTGCCCAGCTGCTTCGTTCTTCGCCTTCTGCTGTCTGGACAGAACTGAAGCCCAGCGATGACTTTTAGCCGTGCCGCTCTTCAGCGTGTGTACTGCACGCATCCACAGGGTGCTGTGCAAGCATTTTCCTCAGCTCTAGCTCAGCAAAATGCATCAGGAGAGAAACACTTGCTGGTGTAGCTTTTCGCTGGCCAAGACTTTCAACACAGCAGCACACTCTGGGCGACGAGGAAGACAAAAGAAGAACACCTTTTCGCCCTGCCACGTTCTTCTGGGCGAGACGCCTAGCCGCGTCTTCTCTCCCTGCAAGGCTCTAATGTGCGCGGTGCTACTTGGAAGTGAGAAGGCAGGTGCAGAGAAGCACTGCCATCTGCCGGCGCTGTGCAGCCTGTAAAGGAAAGAGGACTGCCACTGGAATGTGGTGCAAATACAGGTTTCCACGCGTCGGGGCAAGCTCCGGCTAAGCCGGTTAAAATAAAGCTGTTCCCTGTGCCAGACGTAGCCGAGAAGCTTTCCGTAAAGATGCTGGCTACAAAGCAAAGAGAATGTGGTGCTACTTCAGCGCTAGAGAGAAATTGCTTAGCCAAGGCGTGTTTCGGCAGAAGCAGCAGCCTGCAGCATTTGGCTGCCGGCACCGCGCTCTCTGGGCGAGAAGTAGACGACGGGTCGTCTCCAGCAAAACGAAAGCGCGACCTGCTACGAAGGGCGTAAGAATGAAGGCAGAGCACCGAGCTGGTGTGTGCATCGCACAGGCTGCAAGAGGAAGCGTGCCTGTCACTCGCTTGTTTTCGGATTCACGTTAGCAGCTCGAAACTTAAAGTTCAACTTGCAGCTACTTGTGCTGCTCCCTATTTCTCTTCCAGCTTTCCCAGGAAAGAATTGTGCCGGGGCTTATTCTTCGAGATGCAGAGGTAACAGTGGTAGATGCGACGAAGAAAGGAAATAGAGAGTGCAGCGGACAGTTTCTGGTGCTTCACGTGAGGCAAGGGGAAAGGGCAGCCCAGCAGTGGCTTTTCCTTCTGGAGCCTTTTTCTTTGGCAGCAGCTGCTGCAAGCGGGCAACGGAGCTGTGAGAGTGAATAGTGTGACGGCACGTCTATCTGAGAAGGAAACTGCCGAGCCGCAGTGTGTTGTGCTCAGTTTCAAGGCTACTTGGAAGAGGGGGGTACTTGAAGAACGCCTTCTAGCTGGACGAGTCCTTCTGGGGGTGCTCCAGCTGCATGGACTCTGCAGCATTGAAGGTGTAAGAACCTGCTACTGGCCAGGTAGTGTCCAGGAGTGCAACAGCTGCGCCTTCCTTTGTGAAGCAGCCAGAGCATTCTCAGCTGAATCTGCTTGTGAAGCAGCTCTTGGCTGGACATGTGAAATTCGCTCCACTATGTACATGCAGCCGGTGCCCAGCTGCTTCGTTCTTCGCCTTCTGCTGTCTGGACAGAACTGAAGCCCAGCGATGACTTTTAGCCGTGCCGCTCTTCAGCGTGTGTACTGCACGCATCCACAGTGTGCTGTGCAAGGATTTTCCTCAGCTCTCGCTCAGCGCAATGCATCAGGAGAGAAACACTTGCTGGAGTAGCTTTTCGCTGGCCAAGACTTTCAACACAGCAGCACACTCTGGGCGACGAGGAAGACAAAAGAAGAACACCTTTTCGCCCTGCCACGTTCTTCTGGGCGAGACGCCTAGCCGCGTCTTCTGTCCCTGCAAGGCTCGAATGTGCGCGGTGCTACTTGGAAGTGAGAAGGCAGGTGCAGAGCGCACGGCCATCTGCCGGCGCTGTGCAGGCTGTAAAGGAAAGAGGACTGCGACTGGAATGTGGTGCAAATACAGGTTTCCACGCGTCCGGGGGCATGCTCTGGGTAAGCCCGTTGAACTAAAACTGTTCTCTGTGCCAGACGTAGCCGAGAATCTTTCCCTTTACATTTAGAGCTGTATGTCGCTGAGAGGGAAAGTGCATAGCCCAGGCGTGTGTCGGCAGAAGCAGTCGGCTGGAGCATTTGGCTGCCGGCACCGTGCTCTTTGTGCCACAAGTAGACGACGCTTCGACTCCGGCAGAATGAAAGCGCGACATGGCTACTAAAGAGGCCGAACGAAGGCGCCGAGCACCGGGCTCGTGTCCGCAGCGTCCAAACTGAGAAAGGAGCGTGGCTGGCGCTCGCCTGCCTGCCGACTTCACGTTAGCATTGAGAAGGAGGAAGTTCAACGGCAGCTACTTGTGCTACTACTTCTCCCTCTTCCAAGCATCCCTGGGAACACTGGCGCTTACCTTTGGGCTCCGAGATGCAGAAAACACAGCGGTCGATGCCAAGGAGAGGGGAAGTAGAGAGTGCAGCGGGGAGTTGAAGTGGCTTTACGTGAGGCAAGGGGAAGGTGCAGCCCAGCATTGGCTTTTCCTCCTAGTTCTTTTCTTCAGGAGAGCAGCTAGCAAGCGAGCTGCGAGAGCCAACAATGGGATGGCACGTCTTGTCAGAGAAGCCACGGTCTACAGTGCTGTAGAGTGCTGTGCACAGTTTGAATGCTGCCCTAAGTACACGGTACTTTTGGAACGGTTTCTCTCCTGCCTCTCCCGTCTCTGTGAGCTCTAGCTGCTTGAACTTGGCCACACTGAAGGTGTGTGCACGTGATTGCGCTGCGAGTATCAAGTCTTCCAGAGACGAGGGATAGTCAACAAATGCTTTCTCACCTGGCCCATCTCTCAATCCGAACTGTGGCCGGAAACGCTGCTGTGCTGCAAGGGTGGACTTTAGCCACTCTGAGAGAATGTGATGACGCTCTGTAGATAGTTGCGAAGGAAAGTGCTGGTCACTGCAATGTTTCGCCTAGTTTACAGACTTTAGAGGGACTCTGAAGGCCAACGCCTTCTTCTAGCACTTGTTCTCTGCGTGCAGCTGCTGCATGTTCGGAAGGGCTTTGGGATCGGCGAGTGGTGGAGGGTAGGATGGTACCTAGAGCTTGAAGGAAAGTGCGTCTCTCCAGGACCTTTGATGCAGTTCAGTGGGTGCGAGTTGCATGTTGAGCATGTTCATGATGGCACAGAAAAGGTTCTGAAAGAAAGAGGCCGTGCTGGAGCTGCCTTAACTTTTGCCGCTTAGTAACTGCACAGCCAACAATGAAAAGATTCCTCTTGCTTCCCCGCTACGCGCAGGATCACATTCTTTTGTGTCTCCAAGAGGCAGGATGCACAGCGGAGCTCTTCCAGCAACTGCTCGCACACGACTTGGGGCGGCGCCAGCGAAGCGCTTGGCTTTTTCCCCGGCACTGTCAGCGCTCCTCGAAACAAGCACACGATGGCGCTGACGACTTGCAAAAGAAGGCCAAGCGCCTGCCGCTGCTCGAAACCACCCCAAGGGCAGAGGCAAGTTGCAAACGTCCCTGCACTCAAATCAACAGCACCTCAGGACAAAAAGATTTCCCTCATCTTCCCCTTCCAAGAGCGGACTCTTCTTTATACCGCACTCCAAGAGGCAGACAAACCTCTTTGGCCCAAACCAATCTTTGCCCTCTCGCAGATTCTGCCCACCAACTTGAAACCATCTGGCAAAAACAGAGCTCAAAACAGTGCGGGCTGAGGAAGATCTTGCTGCCTGCAACTTCAACTGCACCCCTCAAACTAGCAGCACACACGCTGTTCTCAGCACTTTCTATTCCTCCCCGTGCTACCTTAACATCTGCTCCAGCAACACTGGCACTATGTCCTTGCCTTGGCAAGGAAAGGCACTCCGAGTCTCTTGGCCTTGCCTTGCCTTCAGTACCTTGTCTAGTTCTTCTTGAGCTACCCTTGCTCTGCTTCCTTTGCCTCTGCTGCCTTGCCTTGCACTACCTACAACTTGCTGGCTTTGCTTTGCCCTGCCTACCACTCTTGCCCTCGCCTTCCATGCAGGCAAGGCGCTGCAAAGCAAGTGCAGGCAATTGTGGGCAAGTCAAGGGAGAGGTAAGCAAGGCCAGAGCAGTGAGGGCAAAGCAAATGGAGTGGTAGGCAAGAGAAGGCCCAGACGTTAGAGGCAAGGCTGGCCGTAGGAAGGGAAGTCCACTGATGGGAAGGCCAGGCAGAAACAGGAAGGGCTTGGCAAGTCAAGGCCTTGGAGGAAAGCGGTAGGCAGGTCAAGGGCGGGGCATGGCCATGCAAAGGAATGCAAGGCTCCAGAGGGCTCCAGAGGGCTAGCAGGGCAAGACAAGGAAAGTGTTGTGTTGCCAAGGCAAGGCCAGGCAAGGCAGGTGAGAAGTACATTCAAGGACTGCTGGTACACAAAAGTAGCCAGGACCAAGTGCTTTGTGTGGCCTTGATCCCGCGTGGGTCATGTCTCCTCTGCACCTCAAAGACTTGAGCTACCTGCTTTCCTTTGTAGGCAAAAGAACTCTCATTCTGGTCCCCGAGCTCAAGGGCAAAATGTGAATTGCCCTTGCAAGATTCAAGACATGCAAGGATTGCTCCCAGACCAAGGCTGCCCATAGAGATGAGTGTGGCAACACGCGTCCTCCCCTGGTCTTCCTCTCCTGTGATCCTGAAACACGGGAGATGCTTGAGAGCTTTGAGATTCCTAGGAGGAGCAGAAAGGGCAGGGCAAGGCCATGAAATGTCATTGAAAAGGGGTCTTGAATTCCAGGTGGGGGAGGGGTGAGCAAGGTCAGGCAAGGCAAGGGAGGGCTTCAAGGGCAGGGCAAGGCAAGTGGTGGCTTGGCGAGGTGAGGCGAGGCAAGGCAATGAGGGTCCTAGAAGGAAAAGGAAAGGTGAGGCCAGAGCTAGACGAATGTGAAAGGAAGTCAGGTGGGGGATGGGTGAGCAAGTCAATGCAAGGCAGGGGAGAAAAGGCAGGTTGAGGGAAGGCTACAGAGGGGGCAGCAAGGAAATGCAAGGCATGTGAGGAGTGAGTGCTGCCAGCCGGCCGGGATGGAGGAGTTTGAGATACAGTTAAAAGCCGTGTGGCAGAGAAAAAAGGCAATAATTGGTTTACAAGGGATGGCAAGCAAGAGATACCAGAAGCTTTGGCCCTACCAATAGTAAAAGCACTCCGTGAAGAGAGTCCTTGCACCTCCTGAGGATTGGCAGAAGCCTTCCTCATGCTGGATGTTGCTGGGGGTCTTTTTAGACTGGCAAAACGAGCTGTTGAAGGTTGCTTGATCTGTGCTGAAGCAAACAGCCAAGGTACAAAGTAACTTGCCAGGGGAGGGAGGCCTTGGGCTGCAGGTCCCTTCCAAAGATGCCAGGTGGATTTTCCTGAGATGCCCCAAGTGGGAAGGCTTCATCTCTTCTGGTAATGGTATGTCAGCTAGCAAGGTGGCCAGAAGCATTTCCAACTGCTTCAGCAACGACAGGATCAGGTATTAAGGCATTTTTGGAACAAATCTTTCCAAGATACAGCATTGTAGAAGCAATAGACTCAGATAGGGGAACTCATTTGACAGGAAAGACCCTTCAAGGGGTTTTGGCTTCTTTAGGAACACAATGGAACCTCCATAGGCCCTGGCACCCCCAGAGCTTGGCTCGGGTAGAAAACAATGAATAGAGAAATAAACACCTTTTGAAGCTGGTAATAGAAACCAAGATGCCATGGCTAGGGCTTTGGACATTGGCTTTGGCGAGAATGAGAGCCAGACCCAGAAGAGGGATTCCGTTCTCCCCCTTTCCGTCGTTGTTATGAATTACCCGGGTAAGTCTCAACCTAGTGGGGGAGTAGAGGTAAGTGATGTATATTTAAAACCATCTGTGGCCAGGATACTGCTTCTTGTGAAACCCCTTCAACAGGAAGCTCAGCTGGCACAAGCCCCACCTTTGGACTTTGCTGCTTGTAACATCCAACCAGGAGATTGAGTCCTAGTTAAGGAGCAGAAAGAAGCGCCAGTGGTTCTGAAATGGCGTGGCCCATTCCAAGTGTCACTGACGACAGAAACAGCCATGAAGACAGCTGGACACAGGTGGACCCGTCACTCTCGGGTCAAGGTCTCTGAAGCCTCAGAGATTTGCACATCTCAGCTGGAGGAGAAGGCCGGGAGGCTGTGACACTCTGCAGGAGTGGGCCAGTGCTTCGACATCAGAGGAAGCCCTGCGTGCCTACCCACAGACCACCTGCTGAAATAGTCTCTATGGGTATCCCTCCTCTAGAATCTCCACTCACTGGGGAGCTAATACTTGCAGCCATTGTTTCACGTTAAGTAGTTTCTGTGTCTTCAATTGCCACAGGTGGTGCAGAAGACAACGGGAAAATTAGACTAGCTAATTAGATCACATTATTAAAACATTTTCCTGAATAACTCTACTTTTATATGGTCAGCTAAGTTTAGGCCAGGAGTGGGAGAATCAATTTGCAGCCTTAGCAGAAGAAGTAGCAAAAGTTTTTCACCTTAGCAATTGCTGGCTCTGTGGAGGGCCAGGAGGATCTGAAGAGTGCCTACGGTTGGCTAGCCCAGCTGAACCTAAATGGTGGGTCAATGTGAGGGCCACAATACGATGGGATTTGGGGCCAAAGAAGGAAGTCCATGGCCACTTCATTCTTCTCCAACAGGCACTTATTGCCTAAACAGGACAGGGCGGGTCTATGTAGGAAAAGGCGTTTGTCAATTGACTTTCCCTCTGGCTTTAAACAATTGGGTTTGGACCCACAATTGCCCTCCTTACAATTGTTCCAAATATCAAGACAATTGCAATCAAAGAGCTGTTCAGCTCACTAATGGTAGCTGCGTAAGGTGTTCTTACCACACTTACCAAAAACATTTGGAAGCCTGTAAAGCAATGCGGAGGGACAAGGGGTTTTTTTGACCACCTATTTTTAAGCTGTCCCCACAAAAATCCCACAAGTAGAAGACATGTTGTTTGTGATTAGCAGTGGGAATGGCAACAGCGGATTGGAACTCAAAGCCTTTTAGTGAGTTCTGCTCCAAATCCAAGCAAGCAACTTGCAGATGTAAATGTAGATGGGAACCCTGTGTGGAAGCTTGGAAATGCAAATGCTGTGACCCTTATGGTGGGGCAGCTATTGTTGGAGGACCGTTAGGCCAGGGAAACCCGCAGTATTTTGACCTACCAATTGATGACCAAGGGTAGGAAGGCCCCTTTGCTAATGGAACACGGGCTTTGAAAGGACGATTGGATTTGTGGCCAACATGCTTAGCTCAGGTTACCTCCAAACTGGTCAGGGATATGGTATATCCCTGGGGTATATTAGACCGTTGTTCTTTTTGCTACTACAAATTCAGGGAAATCGCTTAGGAATCCAAATCTGTGATGATTTAATTCGAGAAAAGCAGTCAGCTGATGCAGCCTTGGCTGCAGGGAGCACCCCAAAACGGGGAAAAGATGAATGGCCACCAGAACAAGTTACGCAACATGATGGACCAGCCACTTGGCAACCTAAGGAATTAATCCCAGATGCCTGGGAACCCATTTATCATTTGAATGAGATAATTAGGGTACAAGCTGTCTCAGAAATAATTACCAACCAGCCAGCCACAGCTCTTGACCGTCTTGCTGAGCAACCCACTTCAATGAGGAAAGTGGCATTTTCAACATTGGATGGTATTAGATGATCTGTTAGCAGAAGAAGGAGGAGTTTGTGGGAAATTAAATGACTCGAGCTGCTGTTTGCAAGCAGATGACAGCGGAAAAGTGGTCAAATAACAGAGGAAATAACCTCAGCTCATGGACCTGTCCAAGTGTTGAAAAGATGGTAATGGGACATGTTTTCATGGTTAACTGGCCAGCTCTGGGCTAAATGAATACCATTTCTCCTCTTCTATGCTATAGCAACTCTAATCTTTTGACCATGCGTGACACCATGCTGGGTGCAGCTCTTTCAGCAGGTGGTCAAGGGGATGCTGCTAGCAGCCATGCCTACCTGATCCAGAAATGACTACAAAAGGACAGAAAAGGATGTCACTGCAAATAATAGCAAAAGCCCAGAAGACTCAAGAAGAAAAAATTAAATCAATGGTAATTAAGGTTTGTAAAGACAAATACAGATTAAATAAAAAAAGGAGGGATTAAAAGGAATGAGATGGATGAGTCTTTACAAACAGACCGTGTGAATCGGCCTGTAGACAAGGCTAGGAACTTATGCGGAGTGAAGTAACAGAAGAAACGATTAGTTCTCTAGAACTGTTACTAATCATCAGAGACTGTTGATTAATCAGGGCCGTGTTAAATTCCTGAACCTAGAGCAAGGCAACAAAGACTTACTTAATAGAATTAGAAATGGTTTTTTTCCTTCCTTTTCGATGCCAAAAGGGGGGTGCATATTAGAGGAGGGCATAGAGTAGGCAGTTCCGGAAGTCTGTATCTCCCGAATACCTCAGCCAGTGGAGAAAAGGAAGAGGGTGCTGTGGCTGGGAACTTGACATCAAAAGGGGGCTGCATCCCGCAACCGTTTGACAGACCCCATGGGAAAAGCCCCAGGGACTCTCCCTGTAGTCGAAGAATGTTGCAGGACTCCTCTGTCTCCTTTTCGGACATCAACCTCAGGCATGGTGGATTAATTTTCCCTAACGGCAGCGACCTGCTGCGTGGTCTCCGTGCTCCTCCCCAGCCCCCCGGGAGGTGTCAAATAGTTCCCGGCGGCTCTCACCGCGCGTTACAGACGGCTGCGCGGCGCCGGGGCTGCTCGCAGTGCTCCCCTGCCCCGCCAGGGCTGCCTGAGGGCTGCGGAGCCACCTCGCCACCGGCGCGGCCAGGGCCGGGGCCCTTCTCGACAGCAGCCGAGGGGCTGCGGAGCGGGCGGCTGCGGGACGATCAGCTCTTTTATGCCGCGCCGTGCTGCCGCCTCCATCTAGCTCCCCATCGCGCCGCCGGCCGACCCCGCCTGGCGCGCTCCCGCTCGGCCGCGCTCGCCGCCCGCCCAGCCTCGCCGGAAGCTCTCCCGCGCGGGCCGTGCCCCGGCTCCGCCTGCGGCTCGGCAGGGCCCGGCCGCACGCGTGCTGCGTGGCTCGGAGCACCCGCGTTGCGCCGCAGGCGACGGGGAAGGCGGGGCGGGCCGGCGCCATGGTGGTAGCGCGAGGAGAGGAGCGCCCGGGCGGGGCGGCGAGTGGCGCGGCGGTGAGCGCTTCTGCTTGCTGTCGCTCGGCTGCCGCCCACGGCAGGTGCCGTGTGACCCCGCGGAGCGGCGGGGCCGGCCGGGCGGTGCGTGGCGAGGCTTTCGGCCAGCGGCGGCCGCAGCGACAGTCTGCCGGCACTGCCCGTGCCGGTGGAGAGAGCGGGGATCCGAGGCCGGCCTTCCTAGGGTAACGAGGGGCGACCGCCTTTGCCGCGCTGCCCTCCGTGCAGCACGTGGCCGATTCCGGCGAAGCCGGGGTCTCCGCAGCGGCGCGGGCGGGAGGGAGTGGGGAGCGCGCTCGGTGCTCTGCCGGCCGCTCCCGCCCAGCGCTGCGCTCCGCCGAGGCGTTTTCCTGCCTATCCTGGGAAGGACATAAGGGACCCCGGAGTCGGAGCTTAGCTGTCGGGGGAACAACTTCCCTCCATTGGCGACCTCCTTTTCCCTCTGATTCAGCTACCTTGTGGTAGGTGCCATGGTGCTGAAGAAGGGTGGCGGCTTGGCACAGTTGCTGGCATAGGTGGTGCGAGAGCTCCACGCAAGCAGCTTTGAGTGGCATGTGCGAGGGTAGGAAGGTACGGCACCCACAGCTGAAGGTAAAAAAAGTCAGGGCATGTCATCAGCCGCAGTCGTGCTAAGTTGTTCATCTTTGCAAACTGCTTGCCGAGTTGTTCCTTTTCTTAGGTAATGGGGGTTTGTATCAACCAGAACTGCATATGGTCAGTATTTGCAGAGAAGGTTACGTGGACTGTTGTTGAAGTGAGTGTAGCAGTTTCTATGGCATTCTGCAAAAAAAGTGACAGGTCTCTCTGTGTTCCCCAATTCTTACCAAAAATGAAGTTAACAAAGCCCTGAAAAGAGGTTTTACAAAACTTCAGGGATTTTTTCCTGCGAGTACTGTGGAGACAACCATAGTCACCTTGTCTTTCCAAAAGTGAAGATTACATCTTTTTGTCCAAGAGCATCAAGTGCTTTTGATCAGCGTTTGTGTGCATGCATTAGCCTTGTTCTTGTTCTTCCTTGGAGAACTTTTACAATCCTCAGATGATCTGTGTAGGCTGCAGACTGCAGTGGTGAACTTGAAGGCTTCCAGCAGAAGGGAGATGCTGTCCACGTTTTGGATTTTCCTTAGTCTGAACCTTCAATGTCCAAGGCTTCACTTTTCAAGCAGTTGGAAGAGCTCCAAATGAAGATATGAACAGGTCTTAATTGACCTTGTCACCGCCTCAGTTCGTCAGGTAATGCTGCGCACTGGATTTAATTGCCTAGTGCAAGATGTGCTAAAAATATGTAAGAGTATCTCCTCGATTACCCTCCCAGAAGGGTTTGAATGGAGAACAAGGAGTTCCGAAGACAGGTATTTGGTGTACGAGAAGTAGAACTTAGTGGATTGCAGGGCACTGCATGCACAAATGTCTAAGGAGGATCCATCTTTTTATGCCCCATCTATGCTTGTTCTCATTTGAACTCCTGAACATTCTGGAGGTTGGTTTTGTTAGGGTTGTGGCTGGGGAAGGGGTGGTGGTGGGGGAGGGGTAGGTGTTGTTTCTGATCTTTTTAATTTCCAGGATAGTGTACAAAGAACTTGTGCCCACAACCAGCAGTATGAAGCAATGCAGGTATAAAAGAAGGTCACCGAAATGTCGGATAATATGAATCTGAAAGCGCTTCAGTATTTTACCCAGGAGTTTCACTGCAACAAGGTGATTGTCCTTGACAGAAATGTAGTGACAGGCTTATGCCATGCTAGAAGTGATGACCTTTCTCTGCCCCAAATTGACCAGCAAGATCTTTTGGCTCTTGATTGAAACCCCTGAGCCAGCTGTGTTTCAGGCTGCAGAAGCTGCAGGTGTTGTGGCAGACGCGGGGTGCAGCCCTGCCTGCCGGCCCCTACCTGGCGCACGCCGGTGGCAGCCGTCAGCGCCTGGGGTCCCCTGGAAGGGGGATTTAATCATTTCTTCTCTAGCATTTGCTTGTGTTTTGTCAAGATTCTTTAATTCACTAAATAGTAAATTTAAAAAATTAGCTGAATGATAATAATTTTGAAGTCTTCTGAGGCAGAACTGGGAAGGTTAGAACATATTTGTATGATTTCAAATATGTATAAATTCTTAAATGACAAACGTTAACAAACTGACAATGCAAGCAATTATGGTGACACTTTACATTTCATTGGTTTTCATGCAGCTCCATCCCATGTGTTGGTAGGTTCTTAAAAAGTGAAAATTTGGCCCACTAGACCGATTATTAAAAAGAAGTACAACTCCTTGGGGCTAACACAAAGGGACAGCGTCCACGTGAGTAAATGGTTATCACATTTAGATGTGATTCTGCTGCTTGCACTTTCTCTGCCCTCAAACTGCTTTCTTTATCGTCAATGCAGGGATGTTTGACATTCTTAGAAAAGAGAAAAGAAACAGATTTCCTCAAAAAAAAAAAAAAAAAAAAAAAAAAAAAAAAAGCCAGGTGAAATTAATGCAATGTTAATTGCATTAATTTATTCAGGTGGAGTTTTAGTTTTTATTCTATGAAGTGCTTGTTGCACCACTTTTGTTGTTTCCCACAGATTTGGAGTGGGATTTCCTCCAGTTGATTGTTCAGCAGAGGGAGTGAGACTGCCTTCAAAAGTTTTGCAGGAGTTGCATCTGTGAATCGGGCACATGAGTTGCCTTTTTTTTTCCCCCCCAGATTTTCGTAGGCTTCTGTTTTTCACCGTGGATCAGTTCACCTTGGATCAGTTTGCTCTTTTTGTTCCAGTGATTTTTTCTTTTGGACATGTGTCACGATCCGTTAATACAAGTAAGGGTCGTGATGGTTTGTTTACAGATCTCCGAGTGCAAAAGGACACAAGGGATTTCAGTTTTAATCAAAACAGTGCACCTTTGTTAAGTACCCACAACACGGTAATGCGATAGAGGAGAGAAAGAGAGAGAGAGATAAAGAAAAACAAAGTAAAAGAGTAGAGAGGAAGAAAGGGGGGGCAATGGCTACCAACGGATGAGACGAAGTCCTCGTGCTCTGCTGCCAATAGATTTGTCTTCTTTCCGTGGGGAGATCTCATCTCAGTTATTTCAGAAAGTCCCTTTATAGGCCTTTTTTGAAACGAGGGCCAACTGGCCAAGACCATATCTGTGTTTCGTAATAACATTGCAGAACTAAAAGCTAGCCCTAACTATCCCAGGTACATACCAAGCATGCCTTTCTCCTATGCTAACTATACTGCCTGCTATGGTTTGCGGCCTAGCAGCGTTAGCGCGTCTACTTCTGGCATGAGTTTAGCAGTGCTCTCGCTTCTGCTTTCTAGCTGTATCCCCACATCTCCCCCTTTTCCCCAAGAGGTGGGGCAAATCTACAGCCGTTGTTATGAGGCTCGTTGCTTTGGGAAACAGGTACAGGACAGGTGTAGAGGACAGGTCATTCCTTTCCGCTTCAGCGCAGTCCTTCCCGCCTGGGCAGCAAGAACGGCGCAGTCCACTGTGACCTGCACAAATTTCCTCAGGAATGCGTACCAGTTCCCAGCGGGCACACCTGCAGGCAACAGTTGGCAGACATCCCACCTTAGGCAGGTCGGAACTCCTGTGTTTAGCCTCTGTCCTCGGCGATGATCGTGAGGCAGATGAGGGATCTTCAGACCGTCTCTCACACCACCCCATGACTCACGATTGTCATCAGGAGAGCTCCATCAGCACGATTTCGTAGTGTTGTTGCGAAGTCTTCAGGACTCGTTAATGTTGGTAGCATATCCCAGAAAAGGGTAGAGAAAATAAGAAAAGAGAAAGAAAAGGAAAAAGAAGGAATAAGTAATTTTTAATCAAAATACACCTGTAATTTTTAATCATGTCTTATCTTATTTTAATACTCATGTAGTTCATCTTGTGTCAATAACCTTAGGGGTGTCCACAGTGGATGGGATAGTGTCCAAATTGTGCACATCTATTACAGATGTCAACTGTTTCATCATTCTGCAATTCATGATGTGTAAGATTGCTGATAAAACAAACCCAATCAAAAGTAAAATCAAGAGAACAAGGATGGGATGACACAATTTGTTCAGGACACCTGTAGCAGTAGGTGAGCACCCAAAAGGAGTATCCCACCAGCTGTGTCCAGCATCTTTCTTTCCTCTGTCTAGAAAACAATGTGTTTCTTTCCCATTGTGATGAACAGTTACCAAGGTTTTCTGTCTGTTTTTCTTGATCTTTTCCAAAATTCCAATGAAATCCTGGTGAAGCAACAAGTGCTTTACCTAAGTAAGGTTCATCCCAGTGGGGGTAGGCAATAATTGGTGGATCACTGTGTAATTGGACTGTAAAATACAATAAGAAGTAAGTGGGGCTAAATAAGAGAAATCACATCCTGTGCTTTTAGTCAAGTTACAAACACAAGAATTTGAATGAGTTTTAGTACCTACAACTAAATTTTCTATAAATACCTTATCACATGCAGTTCTTAAGCATGCACATCCATTGCCTATATACACAAGCAGTGTTTCAGGAATCTTGTTAGGATGAATTTCAAAAGGACAGATATTTTGTTCTGTGTCCAAACGAATGTCTTGAGGTCTAATTGCACTGCTTTCACAGATAAACCCTTGTTGCTCTCGGACAATACAAGTTTCCAAATTAACAGTTTGCCACTTCTTACCAGTTTGACGGGCCCATTCTCTGTGCTGGAAAGGGTAGAGAATAGCTGCATCATGGTTCAGCCCTAATGCAATGATAGGGACTATCCAATGCACTGAAGCATTCCGTATGGTTAGTACAAAGGCTGTGGCTGTGTTTGTGATGGGATTGTAGGTAAAATTCACTAAATTCCACCAGGATTGGAATTCTCTTTCAAAATCAGTGGCACCGTCCCAGATTATTTTCCGAATTTCAGTAGGAAAAGTGCCTTCTTTGCCTTCTCTTACAATTGAGGCAGCAACGGACTGCATCCACAATTGAGCCTGGACGCAGCTGAGAGGCAAAGAAATGTTGTTTTGCGTAGCACAGAGCATGCCAATTATCAATTTGTGGTCATTCACATTTACCTTTTCTCAATTTGGTAATATGTTTGATAACAACCGCTGATGGGTTGTTGTATTTTAGTCAAATCTGTAGTTGTGGCAGCCAATTTATTCATTAGCACTTCTGAATCAATACTATTTAAGATTCCCAATCCTGTTCCCACAACGCCGGTTATGTCTCTTTGCGTCCGTTTCTTAGAAGGGTTCCGCTTTTGCAACCCGGTTGTCTGCCCCTTGAAGGAAGTCTGCAGAAAAGGTGAACAAGCTGGCTGAATTTCTGAGACATTGTTTTGCATCAGCAACTTGACTTGTTTAAGGGACCATGCCGGATTGAGCAATAGTTGTTGTTGGCCTGTTTTTGTGGTTATACGTGGTCCAATTTCAAAAATTCTCGGGCTTAGCATGACCGGTGGTTGGGTGGTAGGTATTGCAACATCGACTTTGAGTTCCCCCCAGTATTTTGTATTGTTTTTACCACACGTGACTTTATGGGGAAATTGTACAGCAATTAAGGTTTAGCCAACAGTCTTGATTTTGAATTTCACCAAACAAAACACGGCCATGAGGTCCAATGCTATAACTGTGTACAGGTTCGGTAAAACATTCAGCAATTAATCCACATCGTATTGTAACATCGTCACCTCGGGTTACCATAAAGGGTGGAAAAACTTTATTCTTGTCATCTAACACGAGGGGGGTACTTATACCGTGGTATGTGATTACTGCACTCAGTATGGGCTTTGCCGCGGCGTTTATTTTGAATTTATAAGTTAAACCTGTCAGACTTGGCTGATCTGCCGGGTTATTTTGCCAATTGCATGTTGCATAGGTCGGTTTGGTTAGAGGAAAGTTATACAAGCAGTCAGTTAGTTTGTTTCTGCGAAGCTTTGTGATTTCCACATTGTTGGTACTGGGGCCTAAGGTGTAGTTACCGACATTCTTCTGACAACCACACAGGATGAAGGGGGTTTGTTTGTCACACACCCACTCCGTTGTAGGGCAGAGTTTGGCCGTAATGTTGGGGTGCAAATCACTTTTCCCATCTGGTTTTAGAAAATTTCCAGCGATTGCAATGGTGGAAGCTTTCTGGTAAAGAGATCCTTCTACTTTTCTGCATCCTACCTTAATTTTTTCCCCTCTTGTTCCTTTTAGGATTCTAGTCCAATCCTTCAAGTCCCATCCCCATTCACTTGGACGGTATACCTCAGAGTCGTGCAGTGCTACAGTGGCTAGGTTCGGGCAACGATCTCTGGGATAGGATCCTAGAGCACTAGTGTACCTAATGGTAGCTTCAGACCATGGCCACTCAGCTGGTTTTTGGCCCTGGTGTTGTGGTAGGATGCAGAAAAGTATCACTAGTCTTATCATGGTTTATGTGCTCTTCTTCATGTCCCTCGGAGTTCTTCTGTGAAAAGTGAACACAACAGAGTCTGCCACCAAAAGGCAGAAAATTAGAATGATGGAATGATGCAGCGTGTATGTATCCGATGCTCTCTCCCTAGGGCATCAGAGGCTACCCATGCATATTTATTCAGAGGGCGTTTTAGCACTAGTGGTACTTCTCCTACGGTAGGGAGATCTACCGAAACAGGTTGTCCAGGGTAGTGTGCAGGATTCTTAGGATCATTTGGTCCCTGCAGTGAGAGAATTATGCTTGGAGCTGTTGGGAAAAAGACAGTGATTTTGGGACACCCGTTTACCCCCCATCTATCATTCACACCTTTCACAGCTTCCCATAGCCAGACATCCCAATTTCCCTCCTGTGGTTTCAAACGTCCTTTCAAGAGACCATTGGTCCTTTCTACGATGCCGTTAGCTTGAGGGTAGTAAGGAGTGTGAAAAGTCCGTTTAATCCCTTCACCTTTTGCCCAGTCCTGTACAACTTTGGCAGTAAAGTGAGACCCATGATCAGATTGAATTTCTTGTGGTTTTGGGAAAGTTCCAAACCATGCCTGCAATGCTTTAACAGTATGATCTCCTGTAGCTCTTTTAAAAGCATTGGCCTGGACTAACCCAGATATCATCTCTACTCCTACCAGCCCAAAGTGTTTACTTCCTGACTTTTTAAAGGGGCCGATATAATCTACCTGCCACGCTTCCCGTAAGCCTTTACCCTTTCTTAAATGCAGAGGGTCATCTTCCAAAGGGTGTCTTTCTAGCCGTCTGCGACGTTGTTCACAGGCTGACATGCATGTTTTACACATTTCTCTGGTAACAGACCAACCGCGAGCAAGGGCTTCTTTGTACAAATCTTTTGCACCTGTGCGTTGTCTTTTTACATGCAACCATTCTAAGAAGTGCTCCCAGTCCTCTGTAATTTGATCTTTTTTCACAGGACTTAGTCTTGCTAATTCGTCAGCTCCAGTGTTCCACTCTCCTGCTGGATTTCCATCTGTCTGGTGAGAGGCTACCCACTCCACGGCAAAATTCCCTGGACTTGCAATACTTAGAATTTCTTGCTACTTTTCCTTTTGCCATACTGGGATTCTGTTAACTTCACAATCCTTTTGCTGCCAAAAAGGAAGCCACTCAGTCCATCCCTTAAACACAGCATAGGAATAATCGGTGTAGATACAGACAGGAGAAGTATTCTGTGCCTCACGTTGGAAAACACTCCAAAGAGCTATCAGCTTGCCAACTTGGGCACTGCCTTCCCCCTCTGTGATAATTCCTTCACCTGAGGAAGTGTGGAGGGCTACAGCCTTATGTTTCCACACCTTTCCTTCTCGCTTGGCAGAAGCATCCGTAAGCCAAGAATTTGCTGACCGTTTGGGGGAAAAAGGAGGGGCTACTCTAATGACTGAGGCAGGTTTGTCCTGGCTGCTACCCAAGTTTTCAGTTTCTTGGATTGCCAGATTTTTTACAGCTCCTTCAGTTCTTGAGAAGACGCTACAATCATGTTCAATCTGAGCATACCACTTCCTTACTGAGGTCCTCTGGGCCACCCCGTCACGTGGGGGTGGTGCCAGTAGAGACAGCCTTAATAACTTTGAAAGGGCCTCTCAAAACAATTGGTTGTTGTTGTGCAATCTTCTCCGCTTCTAGGAGAGCTAAGCTAACCACAAACAATCCTTTCTCCCAGGTAGTGTACCTTTTTTCAGCATCTTTAAAGCCACGGGAGTAAAAACCAAGAGGCTTCGTCGGACCCTCAGGACCCCGCTGCCATATGTGTACTGACAACCCTGAGGAGACCTGAAAAGCATCTGTGGGATGAATAGGGCCCAGGGCTTGGTGAGGCTGTTGCTTCAAAAACCAACAATTGCCGTGCTTCTTCTTGGGAAGCACTCCATTCCCATTTTGTCCCTTTTCTTAACAAGTTGTAAAGAGGTCTGGCAATTATGGAAAATCTGGGATGTGTTTTCTCCGGAGCACTAATAATCCTAAAGCATGTTGGAGATCTTTTTTGGATTCAGGCATTTTAATCTGATCTGAAGAGGTTAGGCTATCAGGTGGGATACGTGTCATACCTCCTTTCCACCAAATTCCCAACAATTTCACTTCATGTGAAGGGGTTTGGGTTTTTTCTGAGGGAATTTGCAAATCAAGGCTTTCTAAGTGGGAGGTTATTTTCTGTTGGGTATCTCTCACTTCTTCTATTTCATCTCCTCCCACAAGGGTCTCATCAGTGTGTTGATGAACAGCTAGATTGTCCGCTTTGGGTACTTTGTCGAACTCTTGGGCTAAAGCGTGATGAGCCAGGGTAGGAGAATGTTTGTACCCTTGGGGAAGCCTAGTGAAAGTGCGTTGCTGTCCTTGCCATGCGAAAGCAAAACGGTCCATATCTTCTGGCTGTAAAGGTGTCGTAAAAAACATGTCTTTGACATCTACAGGTGGCATGATTGAATGAGCCTTTTCTTGAATCAATGTTATGAATTCTGCTAGATTTGGGACTGCTGCTGTAAGAGGCTCTGTGTTAGCATTTAGCCTACGAAAATCTATTGTCAGCCTCCACTTCCCATTAGGATTTTGCACTGGCCACACCGGAGAATTGAAAGGAGAATGGATATTAAGTATTACTCCTTGTTGTCGTAGCTCCTGTATCACTGGCTTGATACCCTCTTTAGCACCCAGGGGAAGGAGGTATTGTTTCACATTAGTTACTTTGCTGAATGGTAGGGAGGCTGCAGCTTGGAGCAGTCTGATGTTAAAATGTGGTGTGCCAAAAGACCACAGAAGACCCTCTGAGTCCTCCCACTGCCTCCTAGCAAGGGCATTCAGCCCTAATAAATTGGTTGGAATATCTCCAATCACCCCATGGATGGAGAGTTGGTTTTCCTCTCCAGGCAAAGGGAGCTTGACTAAGGCCCCATTCATAGATTCTGTTGTTGTGCCCAAGGCACTTAAAACACAATATCGGTTCTTTGTTGGAACAATTCCACACCTCTGGGCATCTTTCTTTGTCAGCGCAGAAATTTGTGCCCCAGTGTCAATCAGAAAAGTTACAGGTGCCCGTTTAGGACTTGTAATAGCTGTGATCGTTATATCTCCCGTTTTATTTTTAGTGAGCATTCTCAGGTATACCTATGCTCCGTTTCTTTGCCCACTGACAAGAAACAGAGGGTCTAGTTTCCCTGGTTTTGAGGAAGAATCTGTTCTGGCTCATTGGCCGGACTTTGAGGGAGAAGTGGCTTTGACTCACTGCCCAGATTCTGAGGGAGGAGGGGTGCACTGGGTTGAAGTGACGGATTCGGTAGAAGGGGCTTTTGGCAGTGCCAGTTACACACTACCTTACTCAACTGATCAAGGGCTAAGCCATCCATCGCATTTCTGGGGACCCCCTTTTTGATACCTAATAAGCACCAATGCTGACGGTTAGGGATCTCTGGTTACATTCTTTGGTTTTTCACTATGAGGAGCCCTAATGTGCCTGACACCTTTTGTTTTTTCTGATTTTTCCTCTGGGATTTTTATCGGTCCATATTTCCTACTGTAATTAATCAGATCTTCTTCAACCTCACTCCATGTCCAAACTTTGCAATCACCGGCAGGTGAATTTGATTGTGAACCTGGCGGCTGAGAGGGGGTTGAATATGGAGTAAACCCAGGATCGGTAGATGCAGTTTGGTCGCTCGGGTTTCCAAGGAATCTGTCCAACCTCTCTACAGGACCTGCAGCAGCTATGGTTTTTTGAAGGACAGCTGCTGTAGATTTGAGTGATTCTGGAAGGCCTCGAATTAAAGGGGTCATCAGTTCAGGTTTCACAGGTAATTGCATGGGGGATTCATATCCAGGAGTTAATTTCCTTTCATGGATCATTTGCAGACAGGCGGCTTTGTGGACGCTTTCTAGAAGTTGATCAGGGGTACCAACTGTAGCGAAAGGGTCTCCCCTTTCTAAAGGATTGAGTCCCCCGGCCCAGAAAGCTGCGCGCTGAGTCAGCGACCATGTGTTACATTTGTCTCCTGTTGTTAAGAGAACTCCATGTCCCCAGTATCCACTGGCCTCCTGTTCAGTGAATTGAATTTGGTCTCCTCCGGTGAGAGACACTTGGAAGGCATATTCCGTCTCAGCTTCGTGGGGAAGCCGCCCGTACTCCTTTTTTAACTTCGCCAACTCAGTAGCAGTGTATGGTATTTGTTTAGTGGTGATATGCGGTTCAAAATCTTCATCATTGATATAATTATATTCTGTTTTAATTAGAGGTCCCATAGGAGGGCAGCAGTTTTCCCCACAATTTTTCACTAGCACTAGTTCTTCCTGGGGGTATATTTGGTTAATGTGAGGAGTTTTCTTTTCCTCTTTCTCTTTTGGTGAGTCAGCATTCTTTGAATTCTTAAAATATTCCTCCCTCAAAGCAGCCCGCAGCAAATGATTTTCATTCCTTTCTTCATCTGATTGTTCCTGTAAAATTTCCACTAGGTTTTGAAGGGAATCTGTGATTGCTTTCTCTTCACTACATCGCTTAAAGCAGTGATCTATAGCTGCTGTAAGGCATGCTCCTGAAACAGATTTAGGAGCAGATTATGGTTTTATTTTGGCCAAATTTAAACTTTGTCTCATGTTGGAATGAACATCTTCTATCAGTCACACTCTCCAAATTAAACCAGTTATTTTGAGCCCATTCTTCCCCTCCCGGAGAGGGCCGGGCATTATGTTTTGCTAGCAGAGCATAAAATGCAGCTTTATGATTTGCACTAGGGTTTTCAGTCATTTTATAAAGGGATCAAAACCACTACAGGGAGGTAAAACCTAATTACACATTGCGACACAAACAGCTTCGCCGTGTCGCCCTTCGCTTCCCTGGGTGGGTGAAGAGACCAAAATCTGCCTGGGAGGTACTCCTTAAGTTACTTACGGTTGTCTCTTCGCTACACCAAGCAGTCCAAATTCACACACGCCCACCAAAACAGTTCCCCCTTTTATACTAAGAGATCTTTTTGTGAAAAATCTGAAGACAGAGCCCTCAGTTGAGTATGGGGTGCTTTTCACCTAGGCGTGTGCAGTTTGTGGGAAATTCGAGTCGTCCCCCTTGCTTTCTAGACACCGCTCACCCTTTGCGGGGTGTCGGGCTAGGTGCGGCTGCAGTGAAACGTCCTTCCCCTATTAGAGACTACACACAACCTTGCAACCCCTTCTGTCTGTCAGAAATCCTGTCCGTGATGCCAGTTTAATGTCACGATCTGCTAATAGAAGTGAGGGTCGTGATGGTTTGTTTACAGATCTCCGAGTGCAAAAGGACACAAGGGATTTCAGTTTTAATCACCTTTTCACCTTTGTTAAGTACCCACAACATGGTAATGTGATAGAGGAGAGAAAGAGAGAGAGAGAGAGAGAAAGAAAAACAAAGTAAAAGAGTAGAGAGGAAGAAAGGGGGGGCAATGGCTACCAACGGATGAGACGAAGTCCTCGTGCTCTGCTGCCAATAGATTTGTCTTCTTTCCGTGGGGAGATCTCATCTCAGTTATTTCAGAAAGTCCCTTTATAGCCCTTTTTCGAAACGAGGGGCAACTGGCCAAGACCGTATCTATGTTTCGTAATAACATTGCAGAACTAAAAGCTAGCCCTAACTATCACAGGTACATACCAAGCATGCCTTTCTCCTATGCTAACTATGATTTACCAAAATATGAATATCGATCTAATATCGATATCCAACTGAGATGGACAAAAACTCTTAACAGTTTAGAGTTAGAAAGTGTATGTTTTATTTTTGTGTGGGATAGCTCCCTAAGTCGCAGGCCCTGATACAAGCAAACATGATACCTTTTATTTCCACGTATTATGAATATCCAAAATACAAAATGCGTATTCATGGTGTTGACACCTCCCATTCTCCGCTTTGTATGGAAATGAGCTTACATGCCATTAAGCATGCGTAGCGTGTGATCTGAATGGAGTCGGTGGTCTTGAATTGGGTCAGTGGTCCTAAGGAAGATGAAGTAACTCATCTTCCTCACTCTGACCTTTATGCCTTTCTGAGTTTTAACAATTCTAATTACTTTAGTGACCTCTAAGTTTCTTCTTGCGTGACTTTTGGATGGGCTCCCACAAAGGGAGGAAATTGGTAATTGTCTTTATTCTATACACCAACTTATCAATGTTTCTGCTCATTATTCTAAGCACAGCTAAACAAACATGCAAATGACAGATCATCAGTTCAGACTAAGGAAAATCCAAAACGTGGACAGCATCTCCCTTCTGCTGGAAGCCTTCAAGTTCACCACTGCAGTCTGCAGCCTACACAGATCATCTGAGGATTGTAAAAGTTCTCCAAGGAAGAAC